>NC_072779.1:11309267-11454803 GCF_022539595.1 Amphiprion ocellaris | reverse complement strand
AAGAGCAAAACTAAACATTTAAGAAGAATCAAACTAAAGACAAAACATTTGAAAAGACACCAGTTAGACTTTAGAAGATCAAATTAAACAAGAGACAATAAAACAGATAAAGGTCTGAAAGTGTTTTCTAGTCTGAAATGAAAACATCAAGTTGTTTCTTCAAACATTTCCTCTTTCTATATTCTTGGTTTGATTGTGGACAGATTTACTAAGTGCTCATTACAGAAAACTGCTTTCCAGATAAAGTCTACTAGTAGTTGAAGGCATCGATCAAACTAATGTTACCTTCTGATCTCCACAAACTTTACTGTTCAGTGAAGAGAATCAAAGTTTGTTGAGGATTTCCAAAAAACCCACAGGTGAAGGTCTGAGAAGAACTCAGATGGATGGTCTAAATGTGAAATCAAGACTCATGGTCACAAGTTTTAAGGTTTCTGTTAACCAGAAAGTTCAAACTAACAGAGAAGTACTGAGAAACTTTTAAAACTTCAGTCCTCAGACTGTCTGAAGGTTCAAACTAACAGAGAAGTACTGAGAAACTTTTAAAACTTCAGCCCTCAGACTGTCTAAAGGTTCAAACTAACAGAGAAGTACTGAGAAACTTTTAAAACTTCAGCCCTCAGACTGTCTAAAGGTTCAAACTAACAGAGAAGTACTGAGAAACTTTTAAAATTTCAGTCCTCAGACTGTCTAAAGGTTCAAACTAACAGAGAACTACTCAGGAACTTCGACAATTTCAGCCCTCAGACTGTGTGAAAGCTCAGGTCCTGAGGACTCGGGAGGTGTGGAGGCTTTGGAAAGTCTTGGAACTGAGGGTTCAACCCTCCAGCACAAAGGCAGAAGTCCAACCTCCTGAGAAAAACGGTCGAGACGAGACTCGAGTTAAAAAAAAATCGAAAATGACAAAAAATAGATGATAAATGCGCAAAAAAACGAAGAATTAGTATCTGAGCGAGTAGCTCAGGGGGATAAGAAGAGGACTACCAAGTGGAAGGTCGCAGGTTCAAGACCCACCACCGGCCTTTTTCTTTCTTTGTCTTTGTCAGGATTTTGAGAAAATTTAAGAAGTGTCTGGTCTTGAACCAGCGACCTGCAGCTCCATAGGCAAATCCTTAACTCACTGAGCTACAGATCAGATGAAAAGAAATAAATTCGTCGTCCCTTTGGCATCGTAGTTTCTGAAGTCACCACATAGGCGGAGCCAAGGCGGAGTCTGGGTGGAGCCAGGGCGGAGAGTAGGCGGGGAGGTGGGTGGCGGCCTCCCCCCTCTACTCCCCCACCTCCCCCCACCACCCACCACACCTTCCCCCGCCCCACGAGTTCTTCGAGTCTCCACGAGTTCTTCGAGTCTCCACAGGTTTTCCCTAGTTTCTGGAGTTTCCACCAGGTCGGAGGCAGAACAAGTTGTCATGAAGAGGTGTTGAAGTCGGCCAGGATGGACTGACTTTTTACAGCGACTAGAAGGAAGACCACTAGAAGAGCAGGTCTTTAACCACCATCCATAAAATCCATGGAGTTGCTCCACAGAAATGAAGGGAGGTCAACTTTTATCAACTTCCATCCAGATGTTCAACTTGATATCTTTACTTTGACATTTTTAGCACCACAAACCTTTAGTATCACACTTTATTATCATTTATTAGGACTTTAATGGAATCCACCAGCAGATTTACTTTTTGTTGAGACACTCCAGTATTTAAAACTCTTCCTTCTATTTGACCTCATGTTTATTAGTTTTAGTGGAGAAACTTGTCCATTAGTCTCTTAAAAAACAAATAATAAATTGGATTAGTCAAGAGCTTTAAATTTCTTACTTTGTCATATTTTTTAAAAATACAAAAAATATAAAAATAAAGCGTCTTGAGACAATTTGACCTGTAATTAGCGTTATATAAATAAAATTGAATTCAAACTGTATGTATCTTGTAATGTTGGAGTAATTCAGCCATATATGTTGGAAAACACATTTTCTTTGTCCATTAATCTGTTGATTGTTTTCTGCACTAATTCATTTCTTGTTTTGGTTTATAAAATGTCAAACCCAAATATATTCAGTTTACTGTCATAAAAACCAAAAAGATTTACATTCATGATGCAGGAATCAGACAGCTTTTCACTTTTTATCTTAGTCAGAAAGATAGTTGATAATGTGTGAATTGTTGCAGCTTGTGAGTCAGAAAAGGTTTTAATCTTTGGGGCAGAGTGTCAGAAAACATTTAGAAACCAACATCAACAAAACACTCAACAAAGATTTGAACATCATTAAAGGGAAATCCAACTTTTGCATGACAATGTCTAATTAAAGGACATTTATTTCCAACGTAAATGTGTGATATTCATCCTCTGGAGCTTTCTCTTCACATCGTCTTCCACCTGGACTGGTTTGGTTGGGAGCATATGCAACAAACATTTGAAAAACTGCACTTTAACATCAATGAATGACACTGAAGTTTAATCTCTACATAAATGAGTCTGGATGTGCTGCTCTGTCATTAACTCCTAAGTTTAGGGAAAGTTCAAACAAAAGAGGACAGTTCAGAGAAGACTTGAGAATGAGCTGATTTTGAACAAACATCTCAGACTTTCTGAGCTTCAGCACCTCTAGCAAGATATTTTAACAAGCAACTCAAGAGATCCAGAAGTTGGAGAGAGTTAGCTTTAGCTGAGCCAAAGAACATGTGGGACGCTAACCTAGCAAACATTTCAGACTTTTCTCTGTGAATTCTGAGAAATCATTTCCTATTTAATGACAGAGCTACACATCTTAACTCAGTCTCATTAAAACAGACTCTAATTCAGTGTCATCCATCCATATTAAAGTGCACTTACCCAAAATGTTTGTTGCATGAGCTCCAACAAAACCTGTCCAGGTAGAAGGCCACTTTGACAAACAGGAAGTGGGCGATTCCAAGCAGATTTCTAGAAGGGGGAACCGGACTGTACTAAGTGTGGTCGAGTATAGAGGGGTGTTTTGTGGGTTTTTAAGGCTGATAATGATTATTAGTGAGACATTTGGAGTAGATATTCATTTGCAGTAAATGAAAGTATTTAAAATCTTGGAGTTAAACTCAGAAGAGCCCAAACTCTAACAGAAAACTTTGTTGATACGTTTTTGTTTTGTTTACCCTCACATGTTGTGTTGTTGTAAACTTGCTCTTCAAATAAATACTCATCTAACCGTCTGGAAACTAGTGTTTGAACTGTTTTTGTGTTGCTCCTCACCTACTTCAGACAGCCGGGACAAAACAACGTTTTGTGGACTAAAGGCTTTTCTATGACGTTTTTAGAGCGACATGCTAAATTATGACGTTTATGTGATATTTCGGACGACATACAAAACTATGACATTTTTGTCACATTTTGAACGACATACTAAACTATGACATTTTTGTGACATTTCGGACGACATACTAAACTATGACGTTTGTTTCACATTTCGGACGACATACTTCTATGACATTTTTGTCACATTTTGGACGACATACTAAACTGGCCTTTTTGTCATATTTTGGGCGACATACTAAACAATGGCGTTTTTGTCATATTTTGGACGACATACTAAAGTATGACTTTTTTTCCACATTTTGGACGACAAACTAAACTATGACGTTTTTGTGACATTTCGGACGACATACTAAAGTATGACGTTTTTGTGATATTTTGGACGACATACTAAACTATGCCATTTTTGTCACATTCTGGATGACAAACTAAACTATGACATTTTTGTGATATTTTGGACGACATACTAAACTATGACATTTTTGTCACATTTTGGACGACATAGTAAACTATGACATTTTTGTGATATTTTGGACGACATGCTAAACTATGACATTTTTTTTCACATTTTGGACGACAGACTAAACTATGAAGTTTTTGTCAAATTTTGGACGACATACAAAACTATGACGTTTTTGTGATGTTTTGGACGACATACTAAACTATGACATTTTTGTCACATTTTGGACGACATACTAAACTATGACATTTTTGTCACATTTTGGACGACATACTAAACTATGACATTTTTGTGACGTTTCGGACGACATACTAAACTATGACGTTTTTGTCACATTCTGGACGACAAACTAAACTATGACATTTTTATGATATTTTGGACGACATGCTAAACTATGATATTTTTGTCACATTTTGGACGACATAGTAAACTATGACATTTTTGTGATATTTTGGTCGACATACTAAACTATGACATTTTTTTCACATTTTGGACGACAGACTAAACTATGACGTTTTTGTCAAATTTTGGACGACATACAAAACTATGACGTTTTTGTGATGTTTTGGACGACATACTAAACTATGACATTTTTGTCACATTTTGGACGACATACTAAACTATGACATTTTTGTGACGTTTCGGACGACATACTAAACTATGACGTTTTTGTCAAATTTTGGACGACATACTAAACTATGACGTTTTTGTCACATTTTGGACGACAGACTAAACTATGAAGTTTTTGTCAAATTTTGGACGACATACAAAACTATGACGTTTTTGTGATGTTTTGGACGACATACTAAACTATGACATTTTTGTCACATTTTGGACGACATACTAAACTATGACATTTTTGTCACATTTTGGACGACACTAAACTATGACATTTTTGTGACGTTTCGGACGACATACTAAACTATGACGTTTTTGTCACATTCTGGACGACAAACTAAACTATGACATTTTTGTGATATTTTGGACGACATGCTAAACTATGACATTTTTGTCACATTTTGGACGACATAGTAAACTATGACATTTTTGTGATATTTTGGACGACATACTAAACTATGACATTTTTTTTCACATTTTGGACAATGTACTAAACGATGACATTTTTTCCACATTTATGACGACATGCTAAACTATGAAATTTTTTTCAAAGATGTTTCTTGGGCCCTTTTGTTAGTTTTATTCAATAGGTAAGTAGAGAGGAAGACCTACAGTAAAGGGCCATGAGCTAAGAATTGAACCTACATCTCTGACGCAATCCTGTGTATGCGCTGCCCTCAACCAGTTGAGCTACCTGTGCTCCTTTGGTCACTTGTTGGACGACATACTAAACTATGAAGTTTTTTCCACATTTTCGATGACATACTAAACTATGACCTTTTTTTTCACATTTAGGACGACATCCTATGACCTTTTTTTTTAAAGTTGTTTTTTGGGTCCTTTTGTTGGTTTTATTCAATAGGGAAGTAGAGAGGAAGACAGGCAGTAAAGGGCCATGAGTTGAAATCAAACCTGTGTCTGACACAGTCCTGTTTATGAGTCACCCTTTCAACCAGTTGAGCTACCTGGGCACCTTCTTTCCACTTGTTGGACCACATACTAAACTGTGACGTTTTTGTCATATTTTGGACCACATACGAAACTGCTGGAAAAGCACTCAGAGAGCGCAGTACTCCGCCAAGGCTGCTCAGTTGACGCATCATTTCCGACGGATGAAATATTTAATAAAAAATGAACTTGTGCAGAGCACAGGCATGTGTTATGCATGTGCATGTCATGTATGGATACCGAATTGCGTGTAAATTACTCATAAAAGTCTGTTGATCAGTTCATCACTTTCGGCAAGCTTTTGTTTTGCTAGTGTTAAAATAACCGTTCCCTCCATGCTTTTATTTTGAAGGCGTATTTTTAATGTTATGGGCAGACAGACAGATGGATTCACAGACAAACGTACGCCGATCGTCACATAACTCCGCTGTGTTCCTTGGCGGAGTAACAAGAAAAGCAGAAAGTGCAGTTCTCTGCCAAGGCTGCTCAGTTGTTGTATGATTTCGGACGGATAAGTCCCGATAAGTCTGCAGCGGTTGATTTGTAGTACGATCACAATCGTGATCGTCAGCAGGCAGCTGATGTACCATTTACTTGTTGTCATAGTTACAGTGATTCTGTGCTGCTATCTCGCAATGATACAGAAATTTTTAACAAATCCGTGGATTCAGACTATAAGCCGCATCACTGCCAGAATCAAATGAGGTGGGTCTTGTGTCATTTCTGACCTTCCCTGAAAATTTCATCCAAATCCATAAGTCTGTTTTTGAGTAATGTTGTGCACAGACAGATTCACAGATTCACAAAAGGACAAACATACGCCGATCGTCATAAAACTCCGCCACATTCCTTGGCAGTGTAACAACAAATAAATAAATTCTACAGGACAAGACACTTTTTTCTGTTAGTCTCCTTGGCCATATCAAAAGATCTGGTCGTCCATCTGAAAATTATTCCATAATTAAATTCATATACGGCATCAGCCTTTTGTGGCTGCTTGATTGAAAGTCTAGTCTGGAATGATTAACAGGTCGCATGGCAGCCATGACACTCTTTCACCGTAAATTTGAGTCTCATCCTCAGATTTATTTTGGATGTAATTGTTTGGTTTTTTTTATTATACAGTCAGTTTCAAGTGTTCATTCAGGGTTAGACTGATATGTTTCACATTTATCACGGATGCATTAATAGGTACATTTTAATGTTGTAGTTGGTCAAGAAGGAGCTGATTCTAGCCACTTTACTGAGTAGTTTAATTTGCAGTATAACAATGTATAATATATGATTAAGCTCATTAGAGGTTTTAAAATCTGAATTGTCATCTTTTACCAGTATCTGTTAAATAAATGCAGTAAGCAGAAGTAGACAGTAATATAAAATTAACACTCAGGTCAACTTCAAGTACCTCAGACTTGTACATAAGTACTTGTAATGTGACTAACCACCGGCCCACCATTTTACCACTTTCTTTAGTTCATATTATATATGCTCTGCTTCTGCACTGATCTCCTAGTTGCTAGGCAAAAAGATCTTTGTTAATAATGACTTTTTTGTGAACAATGAGACTCGATTTTTTCTTCTTCTGATCCCCTGCTGATCAATCACAGGGTCACAGTGTAAGATTAGCTACAGAAAAGTGTCATTGGAGCTTTGAGACCTTCCCGCCCTTTCATACCGCTGTGTGTGCGCATGTCTCCAGGTGATCCGTAAAGGAGAGGTGAGCTGCTGCTGGACCTGCACTCCCTGCAAGGAGAATGAGTTTGTGTTTGACGAGTACACTTGTCAGGCCTGCACCCTGGGCTCCTGGCCGACAGATGACCTCACTGGTACACACACTTTGTTTGTGTCTCTGTTACTCACGAATACATGACTTCGAAACAGGCCAGAGGAGCCATCAAAATCTGGGTCACACACTGATGGTGAAGCCACAAATCCCCCCTTACATCTTACACACACCACACAGACACACACACACACACACTGCAAATTGGCAGACACCCTGTACTAAGACATACTACTGCACAGAAACCGACACAAATACACACAAGAGATTTTAGATCCCTGCCAGAATAAAGGATTAGGCTGAGGTCAGAATTCTTCACTCCAAAGTCTAGAAAATCAGTTTGAAATCCTGTTTGTGCTGTTTTGTAAACACTTATTGTCTCCTACAGTATTTCAGTGCCTCTGTAGTTTGAAAAAACACATCAATCGCATGGGTCCCGCATTTTCCCCCCTTACAGATCCCTTTAACATCAAACATCAAATTCCTTCTCATGACCCCACTGATCCCCTGGGCTGTAGATTTAACCCATGGCAAATAAACTGTGGATCTTCACAATAAATAATGCAATATGAATGAATGTCTTTTGCTATCTTTTGCTATATACATTCACTTGAAGCATCCAAATACCCATCCTTTGTCTTATACTCTTGCAGACAAGTCTAAATGTGCCTTCCTGTCGTGTTTTCTCACCCCCAATGATCTCCCTGCCCTTCAGGTTGTGAGCCAATCCCAGTGCAATATGTGCGTTGGGGGGATCCAGAGCCAATCGCTGCAGTCGTCTTCGCCTGTCTGGGCCTCATGGCTACACTTTTTGTTACTTCTGTCTTTATCAAGTAACTATAGCCTGCAAGAGCCCTACACACGTTAAAAATCCCTTATTTGTTGCTGATTGTTTTTAATATGTGTATCTGTTATATGCACGTTGTTTTCTATGGCTAGCTTATTGTGTCTGACGCTACGTTTTTACTGCTTCAAGTATCTTTTAGCAATTTTGTAAATCTAAATGTTGGCTTCGTCCGTAGATTTTGGGACACCCCTGTGGTCAAATCATCCAGTCGTGAGCTCTGCTACATCATCCTGGCTGGAATATGTCTGGGGTACCTGTGTACTTTTAGCCTTATCGCCAAGCCACACATTGTCTACTGCTACCTCCAGCGGCTGGGAATCGGCCTGTCCCCTGCCATGAGCTATTCTGCTCTGGTCACTAAGGTACTTTGTTTTTGGTTTAATTGCCTCAAGGTAGAGGAACAAAAATGCACAATTCAAGTCATATAGGTTGGTGTTGATTTCACTACCTATGAAACTTTGTGAGTTCAGGCTTATGGTTCAACTCTGATCAATATCAAATTTTTAAAATACATTTTAAAATACATTCCACATTGGTTGATTGGCTTGGAGATTCAAAATTCTTAAAGGCTTAACACACTTCTGTGTGAAACAGAATGTTAACATCAAGATGCACTTAAATAGAGATAAAGAGGAGTTTGAGTGCAAAAATATAAGCATCCAGTATTCATTATACTATGTACTGCAATGGTTTTACGTACTTTGTTGTTGAGATTCTTATGCAGTACATCGCACAGTGCCATCAGGGAGGTATCAGTCTGGTCCCAAAGTCAATCTGTAGCATGACAGCCACAAACATACAGTCAGAGTCATGAAGAGCTGTCAGTCTGGGATTACATGAAGCAACAGAGCCAGTCTAATTCCACAGATAAGCACAAGTGCTCAAAAAGTAGTCTCACCAAATCTGACATAGGATTTTCTAGTTACTGTATTTTAACTAAAGTTGAAAGCAGACTCACTCTACTTCTACTGCCAAAAACTTGCTCTATACTGTAGCCTTTGGCACAGAAAAGAGCAGCTCAACTGCAAATAAACATCATTGCTGTTAATGTGAGTCACCCTTGTATACACGTTGCACAGCAGACTAAATTGCTTAAAATCAAACATTTTTTTGCAGTGTGGATTATCTCTGAGTGCCAGATGATTAATTTAAAAGGCTTTAACACTTTGACATAGCAAGAGAGTATTTGATTTCATGGTACCTTTTATAATTTCACCTTTGTATAACCAGTTTTCATCAGGCATTATAGCGCTACATTTTTGAGGTTATCCACATATATATATATATATATATATATATATATATATATATATATAGAGAGAGAGAGAGAGAGAGAGAGAGAGAGAGAGAGAGAGAGAGGATGCATGTTGGAGGAGAAGAGAAAATAAAAATGATGGTAAGGGAGGAAAGGTAAGTAGAGGACCCGTGTGTGGGCTGCGGTTGATGTTTAAGATATTGACGAAGAGGATTATTGTCATGAATCAGTGCAAGACGTTTCTTCTACAGTCGATGTAATTGAAGCCAGCATAACCATTTGATCTATTTTTGAACTAGACCAACCGTATAGCACGGATCCTGGCAGGCAGCAAGAAGAAGATCTGCACCAAGAAGCCGCGCTTTATGTCCGCCTGCGCACAATTGGTCATCGCCTTCCTACTCATACTGCTGCAGCTGGGAATTATTGTGGCACTTCTTATCATAGAGCCACCACAGGTATGTGTATGTATGTGTGTGTGTGTGTGTGTGTGTGTCTTTTATAATGTGGAGGATGATCATTTACATTTATCTATACAACTAGAACGACCTTTACCCCTCTCTCCTCGTAGGTGATCTATGATTACCCCAGTATCCGGGAAGTACACTTGATCTGCAATCTGACCACTCTGGGGGTGGTGGCACCACTGGGCTACAATGGCCTGCTGATCCTCAGCTGCACCTTCTACGCCTTCAAGGTACTTCAAAACAACATTAGTTAATAATACAGGGTTGTTAATGTACTTCCTGAAGTAAATATATAATACAGTGCTGTTTTATGTACTTTCTAGTATATATGGTCTTATCCATGTGCTCTCCTCTTTCAACCTACACTGCTTCTGCTTCTCTTCCTACAGACCCGTAACGTACCCGCAAATTTTAATGAGGCCAAGTACATTGCCTTTACCATGTACACTACCTGTATCATCTGGTTGGCCTTTGTTCCTATTTACTTTGGCTCCAACTACAAGATCATAACCATGTGCTTCAGTGTCAGCCTCAGTGCCACAGTGGCTCTCTGCTGCATGTTCGTCCCCAAGGTAAGAAACAAACAGACTTAAAATAATGAGGAAAAATAAATCTTTTTTGATATTTGCATCTTTATGTCTGTTGCTCATTTTCATTGCCAGGTGTACATCATGCTCGCCAAGCCTGAGAAAAATGTCCGCAGTGCTTTCACCACATCCACGGTTGTGCGCATGCATGTTGGCGACGCAAAGAAAGCTGCCAAGACTGGCAAATCCTCGAGCAGCATGGCAAACTTGTTTCGACGCCGAGGCTCTGCGCAGGACAACATAAGGTATATGGGGGACCAAACTGGGCATTAAGCTATATGAAAAACTGAAATCATCTTCCGTAATTGGTTTCTTGAAGTAGTTCTCATCATACTGATATAGAAAAATAGTTGCACAATTTCAAGCAGGTCATGTACACACATTTTAAAACTGCTCTTCTGAGCATTTAAAATAGAGTCAACAGAGTAATTAAGCTGTCATAATGCCAGCTTAAAGATGTCAAGGTTCTTTTTTTCCCCCTGCCATTACTGTATAAAAACTTGACAGAAGAGTGTTTAATGCAGACAAAACCTATCAACATATGCATTCACTCCCTCAGGCTTAATGTGCTATTGAAATAAAGATTCTCTCTCTTGTGTCCAATGTGGCCTTCAGATTGTGCTGATATTTCCCAGATAAGACCTGTACTTGCACCATTAAACACTTGCAAAATTATGAAATCAGAAAGAAGATTCTGCATGTTCCTCTAAGGACCATTTTTGTAATTCCGTAAGGTAAGAAAGGATAAAAGTCCAGTGAGAAGAAGCGATAAAAGAAGAGCTGCAGGCAGGGCGGACTTAACAGTGCAACTACCTGCTGAGCTTTTGTTAGACAATCTAAATCACTCTTATTACAGCCACATTCTTTAGCTGTTTATTTATACATGTGTAGACAAAAAAGTTCTGTTGAGATATCCAAGAACATAACAATGCCTATTTCTACTAAAACTGTCTCGATCGAGCTGAATCCTTTTGCAACAGGCTGAATATGAAGCCAAGAAAAACTGCTCCCAGAGCTGAGAAAAGGCTACCTCATTTGGGTTACATACTCCCAAAGGATGCCTACTGCCTTTAAGGATTTCTCTTTCTAGGGAAGATAAAAGAACACGGAGGGAGACTTAGTACTACAGGGAAAGCAGAAGAGAGAATATAAGATAGCAGAAATACTGACAGAAAGAAAGAGATCATGAACCTCACTGTAGATGGTGGATTTTCAGTTTTATCCTGGTTTGATGATAATATGGAGATTAACATGTACGGGTTTACAAATAACAATGTAACGCTAGAGAAGACTCGCAGTGTAGATGTTAAGCTTCACTTTTCATTTTAAATGAATTAAATTTATTACTTTACTACCTCAGAATCATTGCCAACATTACTTCTTACTTTTCTATTATTAGCATAATTAAAAGAAGAAAAAAATCAGTAATATATCATATATCTAACTGCTTTTCTATTAGGCGCTGCATTTATCTCATTTTGTTTTCTGAGCAATCTCTGGCACAAGAATTTTCTTCAGAAGCAGTAAAATTTATCTCTTTTTCAGTTCCAATGGGAAATCAGTGACGTGGACTCAGAACGAGCGCAGCTACAGACCGAACCTGTGGAAGAGGATGTCGTTCCATGTCAAGAAGAAGGATCCAGTCGAGGTGAATCAGACAGCCATCATCAAGCCCTTCTCTAAAGGAGGAGACACACCTGCAGACAGTAGTGCCAAAGAGCAGTTTGAAGAGCCACAAGTTTCTCCGTCTTTCACCTGCTCGCCCTCCCAGTCACCTCTGCCCACCATCAGCCAGCATGCAGCAAAGGCAAGGAGTCTCCAGGGAGAAGAGGATGGCGAGGACGCACAAGTTCTACCCACCTACGTACCTGAGCACCCTGCCGGGGTCAGAAAAAGAGGCGGGGACTCCAACCAGAGCGTTGGTATGGTGGATGGCGGGGACATCAGCATCATAGGCGTGGGTGACATCGGCATGGGGATGATTGGCGGCCAGGCTCAGGGCACCACCATCATGGACCAAATTAGCTGCGTGGTTAACCGTTTCACCGCCAACATCAGTGAGCTGAATACTATGATGCTGCCAGGTGGAGCCACCGTCAGCGCCACCTCCACCACCGCCCTGCCTGCTGCTGTTGCTGCTGCCGCTGCAGACAGCACCCCCTGTCCCCCTCAGTACCTCACATCCAGGAGCAGACAGGCTGCCTCCACTGTCACCACGTATGCCGAGGTGACGGCCGTCTCCAATATCTGCGAGAATCGACCGGCTGGCAAGATTTATGAGCACCTGGCTGGGACTTGCGTGAGCGGCAGACGAGCCAAGGATATGGAGGAGCTGATGGCTCTGACGCCTCCCTCCCCTTTTAGGGACTCGTCTCTGAGCTCCGACAGCAGCTCGCCCCCCACCCTGTCCCCGGGCTCGGAGGCTGAATACGACCAGCTGCTGCTGAGACACTACAGCCAGAGCTCCTCCTCCCTTTAAACCTGCTCTATTTACACTTTTTCCTCCATTTATTGTCTTTTTGGAGTATTTTTAAACTCCATAAGACAGATTCAGACTGGACCAAACTCTCTGATGCCTTTCTATATGTGGATATTATGAATGTTTAAGCAGTTTTTGTAAAAAAAAAAAACAAACAAACAAACAAAAAAAAACATATGTAAATGAAACTGAGTGCACCCACACATGCCCTCACTGACAGGGCTGAGATAAGAATACCAATAAGAGGATTTATTATCCAAGTGGTAGGGTTGCAAATACTAAATGCTGACATAAAGCTGAGCACTGTCACTGCTTTTGTCATCAGTTGAGTGAAAAACTGAAACACTCACACGGGCATTTTACAGACATTCTAATGCTTTTCTGACACATTTCAAACTCAGTTTCAAACTCCAAAGAAAACACAGATAAGCTCAGAAGAAAACAGATTTTCAAAACACTACATTTCTATTTCATTATAAAATCATTATTAATCATAAGTGGAAAAATTAACCAAATCATTTTGTTCAGTGTTTCTTTGGATTATACCAAAATAGCAGAAGAATCTCAATATTGCATTCGATTTTGTAGGATCTAGGAAGTGCAGGTATTAGAAACCAGTAATTTCAGTTGTATATTTTTCATTATCTATTATCATAAACATAGAGGGCATAATTTGTTTTGTATTGCCTGCTGTTGACTTTCTGTACATGAGGTGATGTATTTGTTGCTGACAAACTGCCCTTTCGTGTAATATTTTGAGACTTAGCTGGATGCGGATTTTATCAGCGTGGAAGCATTCGTCCAGAAGAAAACAGCTCAGATAACTTTGCCTGAAATCAAAAGGTCAGACATGACACATTTTTCTCACCCTCAGATTTTGTTGTCAGCTCTGGAAGACAGAAGAGAGCATTTTGTTGTTCACTAACGGTGAAGGAAAACAGATGCTGCAAATCAAGAATCAGGTTTTTTTTTCTGTGCGGGGAGTTCTTAGTGACCTTCCTTTTTCTCGGAAAAACCACGTTGTGATAATGAATCTCCTCCTATCCTGAGAGACAGGGGCTCTTTACTTCTCTACGGAATGTAAGACATTGTCTCAGTGGACACATTCATCAGGTGTCTAACCCACAAAGAGCTTATGGACTACTTGGATGTCTTCTTTAACTATTTTATCTCGGTGTCACTAAGTTGAATGTACGATAAGTTATCATTTGTAGTGGACCAAAATTATCTTCCACCTCAGGATGTGTCTGAACCAAAATACCTTCTGGTCTTCAATTCTTATCCACTGAATGACGAATATCACATGCTGGCTCAAAATGTATACAGTTTGCATGATGTCAAGATTTGTTTGCACTTTCTAAGTTCTGTTTGTAAGGAATTACTTTTTAATATTGTACTGTCGAACTACTATAATTCATAGATACAGTAGCAAAGTAATAATACTATTAGTGATATTGTTTCTAGGTTAGTTTTAGGATGAGAGACGCAAGCTGAAAGTGTGCCATATCTTTTAGACGTTTATTGCAAAACAGCTTTGCTTTTTTACCTAAATATGTGCCAATGTCTCCCTGCAGTAAATTACATTGTGTTTCTATAAGCTGAGTCACATTGAGAATCTTACTGCGAGCCTGTTTAGATTTCCTATGCCTGAACATTTCCATTCAATGGATGCTCTTTTTTATTCATTTTTGTATCTGCATTTTGGCCTCTCCAGGGATGTAGATGAATGATAGTATGGATTCACAGGACTGCAGCTTTTTCAGCTTCAACTAAGATGCATCTGATGATATTCTTGTGGTAGCTCATCTTTTTTCTTTTTTGAGTCTGGCTTCACTCCCTCTTTTGTCTATTATGTTTACACAGGCAGGAATGTGTTTGTTTTGAAACGTACAGTATTTTTTACGAATTTTCAATGTAAAAATCATCAGAGATTTATCATATTTGCATGCAGGTTTGTGGCAACTCTGATTTTGTAGGTGCATATTATGCTTTATGCCAGTAACTCACTAATATAACCTAAAGAATGTTTGTCTTTATCGCTTCATCTTCTTTTTCAGATAGACTGAATTTACAACTTGTGCTGCATTAAAGGTTTCCATGCGAAATTCAATACACGATCACTGGCTCTTGTGCAGTGTTATTTTTACACATTTTTAGGCCCTGTTACTTATGGACCTTTTCTAAATAAGAATATAATTATGTCAATTCACTGTGTGATAATTAATAAACCTAATGGGAAATAGGGTTTCTAGGGCACTCTGTATTAAATAACATGTGGTATAATTTTCTATTCCATAAATTGTAGTCCAAAATTGTGAAGTGAAATTAATATTCACAAGGTAGTAAGTTTATTCATAGATGGAGAGTAATAGGCTTTGATGAGTCCTGGGAGAGAGCAAGACCTCAGTGGACCAACTCATTGTTTATCCTTGACATATGATGGTGTTACATGACTTAAATTGAGAGAAGAGAATATTAGAAACACTCCTCAGGAGGTTATTCAACACTGCTGCAGCTTCAAAATGTGTCAGCTAAATGTAAATCCTTCTTGACACATCACCACAGATTATATAATAACTTAATTACATGCTTTTTCTCCTGCAACTGGAGGCATCTGATGATTCCTCTCACTCCTCCATACCAGCGGTGGCCTAAAGGCATTGAGGGGATTGAGTTTGCAGTGACCAGGGGTGGATCTAGAGAAAAATTAATAGGGTGGCAAAGGGGTGGCAGATACATTCTAGGGGGTGGCACATACAGGGTTACTCAAAAATGGAATGATGGAATCTGGATGAAACCAGCCAGGAGGCGTTATCAAATTGACACAAATACTGCTAAGTATGTTAAATAAGTAAATAAGTAAATATCATTTGTATTTGTCAGCCAATCCTAAACATGAGTTGTTCTTATTAGCTGCCAATCACAATATGTGATTTGATATGTCTAGCAGAAA
Organism: Amphiprion ocellaris; assembly: GCF_022539595.1. Classification (NCBI taxonomy): domain Eukaryota; kingdom Metazoa; phylum Chordata; class Actinopteri; family Pomacentridae; genus Amphiprion; species Amphiprion ocellaris. Next base: position 11,439,124 of record NC_072779.1, on the reverse strand, counting down.
GGGGAAAAGATTTAAACTGAAATAAAGTCCACCTTATACACTTTGAAGAAACCAAATGCTAGACATGTTAAAAATGTTTCTTAAATTTAGCAACAAATTAGATTAAGACTAGACAATGTCTCTCTTATGCACTGTTTTGGGAAATCTGCATTTGTGTGATCTAGCTTATGTTCAGCCTGCCACAATTATTACATTATCAATTCATCTAGAACAGAGTCAGAGTCCAGATAATTTGATTTATTGTCTTAGATTTGTGGTTTTATTTTTTGATGCTCTTTATTTGAGACATTTCTTACAATAATTCTATAATTCCAATATCTGGATATTCTTAAGAATTAAGGACCTACTTATCATCTTAAAATTAAAAGACTAACTACATCAGATAATAATTTGTCCAGAAAGGTAATTATTGTTACAGATGTACCTCTTACTCAGATATATTATACTAACACAATATTCATAGCATGTGGACCAGCTGGACCAGAGATAGTCTGATTTACCTTTCGCTGTCTGAGCTCTGCATGCCTTCATTTCTTTCTCTGAACTCTTCCTCCTCCATCTCCTCTCTGGGATGCTCTTCCTCCTCTCTTCTTTTAGGCTGGGAAAAGCTGCTGGTGGTTCCCTTCCTCTTCATTCTTTACTGTCTCCTACAAGAATCACACTGACTGAACTGTTTTTTCCTTTGATAATTGTCATTACTATGATACAATCTGATGTGTACAATTTAAACCTTTAAAGAGATACTTAACATGTAAACTTTTTTTCAGCTGTAAACTAAATGATATGACTGTACTATGATGAAACACATCAGTGTTGGTGTTATTATGACCTTGACAGCAAAATTATAAAAACCAGCATTAAACAAGCAGGATGTAGTTTTCAAACAGTGCATGAAAACCTGGTGTGACTTGGGGTTTGGTTACACTTTAATGTCATGTAAAGTCTGAGTAAATGTGTGATTTCTTTTGACTTACAGTCGGTTGTCAGAACCACAGGTTGTAATTATCAAAAAGAAAAGAAAAACTTCCACAGACGATCCCCCACCATCCTTCTGTGGCTGTTGTCTAACATTAGATAGCTACAGAAGTAAAAATTAGCAAGGCCCAGACTCACTGGAAACTGTGGCTCGTCTCGCAAACACTTAATGTGAATTTAGAGACTATTAGCATTAAATACATTGTGAACAGTTATATTAGCATGTAGTCTAACCCAGTCTAACTAGTGTCTTACTGTCACACCGAAGTCCAGCTGTCATCCACATGAGTGAGATCTAAGAGCAGCCCCCTCAGTGGGATTGTGTCACCTCGTATCTGTAGCAGCATAGACTGTACAGGACGTGACGTCTACATGGTGCATTCGAAGGCACTCGGACATCGGAGTTTCACTCGTTATTCGTCTTTCCTGGACTTTCGCTCTTTACGGCCGGCCACAACCTTTCATATACATATTTTTGAATTAGATCGTTCAGAACTGGGGTGGCAGCCGGGTTGGCAAGGCATCTTCTAGGGGTGGGAGTTGCCACCCTATGCCACCCCAGTAGATCCGCCCCTGGCAGTGACATATGTACAATATAATCTCAGTCTTATTCATTGCACTTGGCATACATGCAGCACCTGTGTCATACAAATAACAATAAGATAACCCAGTTAGCATCATTGCCTTTATTTTTTATGCCTTCTGTGAGCATTCCTAGAAGATATCATAGCGCTTGTTGATCCTTGCAGAGAATAAGTGCAATATACAGCTGCCCAGACAGCAAAATACGTAAATATGCAAATTATGCGCGACCAAACATACATATGAAAAGAAGTAAAGACACTTTTCTTCTCTTTGCATCTGTCTGTTTTAGTGAATGCATGACTATTCTGGGATCCAGTTGGGAGGTGTGGCACCAGGGTAGAGGCTTCTTGAAACCAAAGGGAGGACCTTTTTTCTGTAACATGAACTATCAGTCCATGTTCAGGATTTCTGATTTAAAAGCTGTCTCCTGAAATCTCACAAAGTTTGAAACCAGCATTCATGCCTTCTGTATGTGTTTTGATCCTTTAAAAAAAAAAAAAAAGATATGGCTAAAAGTCAGGCTAAAGTTATTATTATAATCAAAATGAGTCGCGATATTTTCAAGACTCAAGAGTTCTTATTTGTCACATGCTCATACAGGACAGTGAAATGTAAAGTGACTGGCTTTGCAATACCAGACACGATAAAAAACATATATTTAAAAAATCCTGAAAAATAAACAAAACAGTGATAAATAATGAGAAGTAAAGAGACTGTGAAACCAATACTCCATAAATATTCAGTGAGACCAATAGCTGATGCAAGGATGTGACTGTTCCACAGCACACAAATGGTTAAACTGAAGCAGCGGTTCGACTCAGCAGAGACTCACGCTGCTACCCGTGCGCACTGCAGGTCTCCCCAGGGTGCCGAGGCGAGGTCACAAGTTCCCAAGCACGGCCCCTGAGTAGTCACACTCTTCCCCTACAGGGCGGTTCCATAACCCGCAGAGAGGGAGACGAACTGGATCAGGGCAGCGAAGTCTCAGAGCGCAACTTACCGTGTCAGAGTCACTGAAAGCTGCTCCAACAGGTGGGATGACCAACTATCCGACGCACTCCAACGGTATGCAGAGTCTCCGAAAGGAGCACCTGTACAAGGTGCTGGTGATCGGAGACCTGGGGGTGGGAAAGACCTCCATCATCAGGCGCTACGTCCATCAGACCTACTCCACCAACTACCGAGCCACTATCGGGGTGGACTTCGCCTTGAAAGTGTTGAACTGGGACTCTGAGACAGTCCGGCTTCAGCTGTGGGACATTGCAGGTGAGGGAATGAAGAAGTTAAATTCTAGAAATATTTGCTGAGTGTAGAAATATCATCTCCTGCTGTCTATACAGCTGACAGCAGGTCGAAGTGACTTTCAAACTGCAGAGAGGGTGTAATGGATGTGTATTACGCACCGTTTCCTGCTTCAATTTTGCATAGTTCTCATGTCAAAATGCGCAAAAACTTAAGAAACCCTTTAAAACTTCACAAAAGAAAAAATAATCTCAATGTTTAGCAATCCTGCCTCAGTTCCTGAAAAACTGATAGTATGGGTAGATAATATTTATCTTCAACCTGACAGTTAGGCATGACTGTTGTGAAATTACGAAACATTCACAACCCAAGTTTGCACTGTCACTGTGGTAAGCTGGTATTACACACAAACAGTATATTCTGTAACACACATGTGCACACCACACACACACACACACACACACACACACACACACACACACACACACACACAAAATGCTTATAGAAGACCATCACACGGTTACTCAGTCATTCTTTTAAGGTATGATGTTGTATCATGTGATTAGGGCCCATGTGAGGACGATTTAAAGGCCAGTCACAGGAGTATCATTGTAGCCCAAAAAAAAAAACACAAATCATCTTCACTCAGTCACACACACACATACATGCAGGCTCATGTTTAAGCAGATAATTTAGGTCAATTAGATCCACTTAGTAGTCACAGCTGATTTTTCTACCCGCTTGAAATAAGGTTAGGCTTGTAATTTATGGACTGGACTTTACATGTGGACTTTGAAGTCATGTAAAGCTGTAAATTGCGCCACCACCATACTGAATGACAGTGTGTCAAGTGACGTGTGACGTGTGTGTCTGTCTGAGACTGCTGTCACATCGCTTGCATATGAGGCTTCCTTATTAGCAATGAAAATCACTCATTCATCCTCTCTCACGAAAGGAGGAAGCTGTCAATCCACAGCCAGTCAGCTTTTCCATTTCCTCTTCTTTGCGATGCAAATAGAAGCATTTTGTCCTTGTCAGAATACTTCCAGCAAAGCCAAATGTGGCCCATCCGTCATTAATATTCATCAACCATGTAAACTTTTCTGCTGAGAAGTATGCACAGCAAGCAGGATGCACACACTCACATGCTCAGTTCAGGACCAACAAGTAGTCACATTAGACAGCACACACCCCGAGGGACTGTCCTGTTGACAGCAAACCTGCTCCTCAAGCACCTCATTTCCATTTCCTTCACAATGCATAAGCATGGGTGAACTCCCATGTGTGCACACTTCCACGCAGACCGTTCACATTATTATGTTGTCACAGATATTCATGAATACAGTTATAGAACCTGCAAAATGCAGGTTTAATTTAAGTAAGCTTATTACCAGCAGGAACAAGTAATTGCACTGACCATCTAGTTAAGTGCAACGTGACAGTAAGACTACAGGAATGTGCTGTTTCATGAGAATGCAGGGACTGCTAACTGCAGCCGTAATGTCAGCTGCGTTGGTTGTTTTGCTGCAAAAATTCAGAAAAACAATGGAAATCTGTCATCAGACTAATGAACGGGAACAACAGCGTTGCCATAGCAATGAACAAATCTCCCTGTGTGTGTTTGTGTGTTTGCTCATGACAGGTCAGGAACGTTTTGGGAACATGACACGAGTGTACTACCGTGAAGCCATGGGAGCATTCATAGTGTTCGATGTGACGCGGCCCACAACCTTTGAGGCCGTCATTAAGTGGAAGGAGGACTTGGATTCTAAACTAATGATGTCTAATGGACAGAGCATCGCCACCGTGCTGCTGGCCAACAAGTGTGACCAGGGCAGGGAGCTGACCAACAACGGCATCAAAATGGACCAGTTCTGCAAGGATCATGGCTTTGTTGGCTGGTTTGAGACCTCTGCTAAGGTGAGAGCAGAGCATGGCTGAAGGGATTCTTCTCTAGCTTCTTGCTTTGTTCCTTGCTGGTAGATGAGAATATGTAGATGAGATGATACCACTATCATTTGTTAAACATGAACCTCAAGTAAGGGGAGGATTAGCATAGTTTAGCATACAGACTGGAGAGCAGTTGACTACAAGTAACTGTATGCGGGTCTTCATTTGTAATCGACAGACATAAAAATCTACTCATATCATCCCACATTATTAGACCTGCTTTAATCATCAATGTCAAAGTGAATGGATCAGATTGTACAACTTACCAGTGAGCGGCTGGTACACCCAGTGGAGTTCTTCTCCCACTCAGGTCACTTCAGTCAGTTGCAAACATCCCCACAGAGCCAGCTGGAATTTCATATCCTCCTGGAAGGTGGCTCTATGAGATACATTAACAAAGCACGGTCAGAACAAGTTATTAAAGTGATCAAGTGTAAACTGTCTCGTCTTCTGAAGCTACTATATTGCAGAGAGTTCTGCTTCTAATCAAAGAAAGGTTATTTAATCATTTGAGCCACACTGCTTTGAATTCCATCCTTGACTAGATTCAAAGTCATATAACCAATATCAGATAACATGTATATTTTGCTTCTGCTTAACTCGATGGATTATTGGAGCTGCATCAGACTGACTGAAGTAATAAAATTCAAGTTGGTGTGTTTCTATGGCAGTAAAACCACATGATAATAGAGAAGTGAAGATGTTTTGTGCATTAATATAGTCATGATATATACCATCTTAGGATCCTTTGTACAATTTAAAATATAGTCATGTAGGCTTTAACAAATATTTTCTGTACAATACTGTGTGTGGATGTGCTAAAGAAATATTTGTGTTGCATAACGGTTTACATTAACTTCTTGCATATACTAATTCAAACACTGCAGTGTATGCAGAAGCTTTAAATTCTACTAATACTGTCTTCCTTTGCACATCCTCTGTTGACACTGATGTGTTGGAGCAGCGTAAGTGTGCTGCTTCTTGTGGCATCAACCCTCAACATTCTGAGAGGTCAAAGTTTCCAAGGTGCAGGTTCAGCCACAAGTGTCAGAGGTAGTCTACGCAAACAGATCTAACCTATTCTTTTATCAGCAAGAAAATGTTTGCAGCCTTTACATAAAGTAGTTTTAAACACACCGAGGTGCACACACAGTCTTCTTCACTATAGACTAACAGCAAGCTAACCAAAGCTGGAATATTGTTTAATGCATCTTTTAATCTCTCTGCTAGGACAACCTCAACATCAATGAAGCTGCAAACTTCCTGGTCAAGCACATTATGGCGACAGAGAATGACATACTAAAATCTGTGGTACCGGACACCATCTCCCCGCAGCTCAACTCCAACAGAGAGATGAGCTGCTCCGGCTGCTTCAAATAATAACAGGAGGAAGTATTTGTGGGACTGAAGAGAATGGAGGCACAGAAGGACAAAGAGGGACAGATGCACCCCACAGCCGTTCAAGGAAATCTGATCTATTTGCCACAGTTTGGCTTCTTTGGTCCAAACCAGAGTTGAACATTTCTGTTTGTTACATTTTTGTGGAACAAACCAAGTCACATGGACACAGTTGCACGTTGATTTAACAGTGCAGTTGTCATACTGTGAGCGTATATCATAACACTGCTGTCTGTATTCTTTGACATGATGTGGTCAGTCTTGCCAAAAAGCATAGACAAACGAGTCGGTGGTCAGCTTTTTAAGATTACATTCTCACTTCTAACAACATCTCACTGGAAACATCCTCAGCTCCCTGAGCAAAAGGAGTAAGTGCTCCCAGTATGGTTGATGCAACACACCCAAAGGTGCACCTCAATGACAGAATAAAAACAAACATGTCGTAGAACTTATAGCTTTTTTCTCACCATTTCAAGCAAGTGTGACTGTTACTGTTCTCCTTCTGGTTACCTTCACATTCACATTAACTTGGGGATAAAGACACTGTGGGAGACGAGCATGTTAAGGTTTCTCTGCACGAGCCAAAGAAATCAGTATCGACCACTTTCGGTGGATCCCAGATGTGCTATTGTGAAATTGTAAATTTGAATGTGAATTTTGCACATACACTGTTTTGTAATTGTATTAAGTTATTTACAGTATGCCTTTGTGAGTGCCACGTGTGGTTAATGTACTATGTTGAATTGCTTAAAGTCCTTCTTACAACTGACTATTTTGTTGAACGTTTTTTAAGTTGGCAATTTAAGTAACAACACGTAACTCCAGCAGCAACTTTGATGGGACAAGCAGCAAGAAAACACTGAAACACACATCCTGGATCTTGCCTAGTGTAACTGGTCTTTCATGGCCAGTAGGCAGGTTCACGAGAGCTGTTCAGGCTTAAATGTTCAAAGACAAAAGAGAGAAAAGTGTTTGTTAATGAACTAGGAGTGGTTTTCCTTCTGTCTGAAGTTTGGTGTTACAACTATTTGGCTGCAACATCTGAGTAAAGTTTTATCAGAACTAGTTAATATGTGTATGTGTGTAGTATTTTTCTTCTGTAGAGGAACACACATCAGAACTTGCAAACTGGACACTCTCATGAGTTCATTTGCCAAAACCCAACTCCCAGTATCCATGGTAACTAGAGTCTTTTTTATGGGTATCCTCTAACATCAGCAAAGCTATTTCTCGCTGCACCATGCACACACACACACACACACACCTACACACACACACACCAATACCTGTACACATAGACAGATTTTTCCACTTTCCATGTCCTTGTTCCTTTTCACCTCATCCTCTCTCCTCATCTTTTCTGAATGTGACTGTTTTAACTGTGTTTCTATTAAATGTTGCCTGCCTTTTTTATCTCTACTTTCTCTCATTGACTTACATATGTGCAGCACACTATATATGCACTTGCACCGACTCAGCTGTAGACCCTTAGATGCAGTGCTTTATTTGAAAGTCCAAGGAGAAGCCACTGGTTGCATATGTGAAGGTGATGACCCTGCACCTCTGTATTCCTTGGTAGTGGTATCATCTACCTAACCTTAAGCAAATCTTACTCCTCCCTTCTTATGCTGGCTTACAACAAAGATGATTCCTGACCTCTAATAAATTCTACACCAGCCCCTTTAGATGCAACTAGCGCCACATCAACATAAAATCAACTGTGGGTTGGTCTGCTGCCATCTATTCAAATGTGCAGTATGTTTCTAAAGGCATATTTGCATTGTTTCTATTGGCTCACACCATGTTTGCAAGCCTGATACAGTGGTGTCATGAATTAATGTGTGAGTTCCTGTTGGTGATTTACAGCATGCACATGAGAGTGTGATAGATTCAAACAATGCTTTCTCCACAGGACAATTTTACAGTGTTAGTCTGGTGTGAGTGAAGGTGTGTGACACCATCCGTCATGTGATATCAGTATAGTGTCACACTATATGTTTTTTTAGATCAGATTTCGACTGAACAGGAACACTCAGATGCAAATCCAAGCAAAGGACTTTACTTTATAATAAATACATTTTGTGAGAATTAAGTGTAGAATCAGACAGATTTGTTGAAAATTAGCCCAGGACATGCTGGAATAGTGTTGTGTGGATCAGCCCAAGCCACTTTGTTAGTTTCTCATTTCCAGAGCCAGGGCTGTGTATGAACACCAGATTTTTTTTCAGCGCGCGCACAGAACGGACAGCTGGCGGACCATGAGGGTATAGAGACTGAATTTCACTACAAGTACATTGGATTAGAAGCATGGACTCTACCATCTCGACCTGAAAAAAGGCATAACTTTATATCTCCAGATAATCCACTATTGGATTAATATTTGTAAAGTAGTAAAATCTATTTGCCATTTTCACATATATACCATATATTGCAACATCAAAGTACATTCATGCCATTTAACATGGAACAAATATTTTTCTGCCTCATGACCACTGTGGAACTTTAGTAGTTCATCACAGTAAAAGAGAGTGAATCAACTTCCAGGTTTTATTAGTTTAAACTCACAAATGTGTATCTGTGTGGGTGTGTGTGTGTGTGTGCGTGTGTGTGTGTGTTCAGGCTGATCCAGGACTCTCAGGTTCTCATTAGGTAGCCACATGACTGTGGATTATTCTCTGCCTGAGGGGATTAGATTTGGTCCTCTGCTTTTAGCTCATGTTAAGACATCACTACCAACAAGCCATGAAATGATCTAAAAATACTGTGGAAGAATTTTGTCATCCTAAAGTCATCAAGTTTAATCTAATAAATAAAAGACTGACAGAAATCAAGTATATGGTTTCAGTTTCCCTGTAAAGATCTTAATGCTGATGAAGTTGTAAAAATCTGTAAAGTGTGAGGATTTTATTAAAATTTTTAAATATGCTGTTAAAAATAAAACAAAAATGAGAATTTTATTTTATTTTGGATTAATTTAGTGGAGCAAACTCTCGCAGTTTGTCTATTAATTCATCCTGTGACGACAGCTGGCACTGATTTAACTATTCATTACTGAGATTATGAGCCCAACATATCATGCTCTCTGTAGTTCTCAGACTCTGCCAAAGAACCACCTACAGAAAATCCTCGCATATTCTCTGAGACGGAGAGAGAGAAGGAGAGGGAGAAGCGGTTAGTAAGAGGAGAAAATGTAATGGAACAGATGCAATACTTAAATCTTCCAGCAACAAAAGGTCACCACCGACTCATCAGGAGGGCCTGCAGGTAAACAGAGACTGAAACGCTGAAAGGCTCACCTCAACTGCCTTTAGAAAAACACACACAATTCACACAAATTAAAAGTGCTAACTCTATTAAATGAGAACACATTCAGCCTGCTTAATCACATGGAGACCAGCAGAGTCTTGTGGCAAGTTACGTAATTCAACCACAAGTGCTCAGACAATGGAAGTGACTTGATCTGATTTTTATCAAGTGTCTCTCTCCTAGTTCTCACTGTCAGGAATTGTTCCAGTGGAGCCATCTGTTGTCAAATGTGCCACACTGCAGATTAAAACATTAAAGCCCAAACAAAATCACAGATGCAGAGCAGAAACAATCTAATTCATTTTGGATTGTTATTCTTTTCCTAAGCTTTATTTTTAATTATGCTAGCAGAACTTTTATGGGATATCATGCTATCATACTACTAGAAATGTGTATGTTTCCCAAGATGGCTAATTGCTGCCAAAAAACAAACAAACAAAGAAATACACTGTTAAGTCAACCTGCATAAGTACACACATGTTAAAGTGAGGTGCAGCCACTCGGGAATGACCAGATCATATTGCGTGAACATCAACACAAGCTTTCCCAGGCAAAAGGCCTCCTCCATTAGGGTGATTTTCTCACCTTTAAGCCCCTTAGAAGTCATCGACTCTCAGTTTCCACCCGATCTATCAGGGCCAAGTTGACCTGCTTGGCCTTTGTGCCCTCTGGATTGACTTTCTTTAATTCTCTCACGTTGATAAGTGCATGAATAGTCTGTGAGAATGACCAAAATGAGTGTGATTAACAAATCTGACTGTAGTTTTGTAATCATCTGCAGAACATTATGCTACATTTGCTGACATAAAAGAAAGTTGAGAGATGAAATAACAGTCTCCTTTAATTAACATAGCCTCCAAAAGGAGAAAATTGGAGGGAGAGTTAGGATTGCTGAAAAAAAAGTGAAAACAAAGAGAAATTGGGAAAGTACGTTAAACAGGGAACAGAGGTGAGACTAAGTGGGAGTGAGTGACTAAGATTCAGGAGGGAGAAACATGACATATGAAGCGCAGTATTAAATCATTAATTTATCTGTCCAGGTTGAAAGATGAGTCCTCAAAGACCTTATGAGCTCGGCTATTCATCACTCACACTGAACACTGCCAGATTTTACATCTCATTAACATTACTGATGGTTTTTCAACAACAGTGCATTGCATTACGGATATCTTCATAAGTGGAGGATGTTGGAAACAAACATATTTTACTGGCTGGAGCATTTTTGTTTGTTTGGTTACATTTATCACATTTGGCCTGAAATTGCAGGAATCATTTCGGACAAGATTGCAGGAAGATACAGTCATTTTTGTGCATTAAAAATAAATGAACATAGGAGAAAAGCTTTTTGTGTATTGTACACATCAGTGCACACAGCATGCTGCCAGTTGCCTGACTGTGCATGCACTGCCACTAGAGGGCAATAAGCACCAGTGAGATCAAATATGTGCACCCTGCAGTCAGCTTAGTGGGAGATCAAACATTCTTTTGTCATTAACCACCACTAGACAACTCAACACCCTCAAAGGCCAGTGTCATTAAAAATAAAATGTGGTGAGCATTTTGTCATAAAATCCAAATTATAAAATCATTTCATACTTACATAAATTATTGAAAGACCATCTGCACTTGGATGATTATATTGACTGAAAACACCTGCATAAATAAGTGAAAATAAAATACAGCAAAAGTTGATCAGGGGCTGCAAAGCTGGTTTTCTGTAAAGAGTCCTGAGTGTCAAATATTTACAATAAGCAGAGTTTATAAAAAAAAAAAGGCAAAAGTCAACTTAAAACTTTCCAAAAAAAAAAAAAAAATAGAGCAATGATCGGAATGCACAAAGCAAATAGAAAACAGGTACAGGTACAGGAGGCACACAATATGAGCATGAATCTGCTTGTACTGCATCCAAAAGGGACTTGTTTACTTGGTCCTTGAGAAGCAATTTAGATAAAGGTGGTTAAGATAACAAGTTTGTGGACAGCATGCAACATTTCCATCCAATAAAAGTTAGAAAAGTCCAGCAGTCCGGATTTCTCAAATATTTCCATAAAAGACAGCTTTTCTTCTAAACTTGAACTTTATTCATGGATTAAAACTTTGCTAAAGTGCAGTTTCTTTAGACAGAACTATTTAATATATCTAAGTAAATTTGTGAGGTCTGTTTCAGTGAGTCAAAACAAAACTCCGAGGTGTGTGCAGCTTAAAAGAGCTGTGTCACTGTGGTCAGCTGAAGAGAAGAGATCACGATGACAGTCAGAAAAGAAACAAAGGAGAGCCAACCATTAAACCAAAAGGTAAACACGGCACACTTTGTCAAGTCTTTTTGTTGAGTTGTGTGGTTTTGGTGCAAAATGCTGTGGTGTGTTGCATTCTGTTAGAGAGAGGCAGAACAAACACTGTCTGCAAGAGGTAATGTATGCTCAATCTTCCTGTTTACAGGAACATGCTTGATCCAGATTCCTGAGAATTGTTCAATATCAAACCATATAAAATGCTTTCTAAAGCAATTAATATACATATAAGGATTATTTTTTTAGTTATCCTGAGGTAATCAAGCGGTGAAATATGTTACAGTTATAAAAAAAAACATTGTTCTCTTTGATTCAAACCTATGAATTTGTCATTGTCAAAATTATAACATTCTCAACACACCTCAAAATGTGCAGATTTGTTTCCCCCTAAAATAGATAAACTGCAATAAGCCATTTGTAATGCTAAAAACATTTGCTGCAGAACTCTATGGAAGATTTGTAATCAGGACAAAAGTAAAATAAATGGTTTAGAACATCAGAAATGCCTTTCCGACCCCTCACTATAAATCTTAAATTGAAAAGGCAGCAAGCAAATTAAAACATCTGCTGATTACGGCCTTCTCATTGTAAATGCATTGGTGTGTGGTGATGAGATCTTGTGTCACTGCTTTATACTGCAGCCTGTACTCAGGCTACATCATAATGTCCTGAAATCCTGTACGATACGAGCTACAGTGCAGTTCGAAATCTTAACCCCAGGCACAAACTTCCTGTGGGTTTTGATGCAGCATGTGTACTGGAGGTGTATCTAAAGTGGATGTTGTCCTGTGAGTGTGTTCCTGCCGGAGGTGGATGGAGCCTCCTCCGATGCCATATACTTATCGAGGTCCACAGAACAGGCCGAGAGCGATCCCTGCGGTTGGAGTGGCATCCCATGCTGCGAAAGAAGTGTGTCTATGTGAGAAAAGAGGGAGGACATAGGGCAGTCTGGGGAGGTGTATTTGGCTAACACCTGCAGCTGCTCTGGCTGTAGATTTGCTTCGTTGCAGACCTTCTGGCACAAGGCAGAGACACTGTGACATGTTTTCATCTTCAGCTGGCTCAGCTGGCTCTTCTCCACGATCAGCTTCTCCCTCTCTGTCTTCTGTGACATTCACATGCACAACACACAATCTGATCAAAACAACTATAACCAAAAGGCTGCTTTATGAAAAATGGAATGATTTTACTCACCAGCTTGTTGATTTCACACTGCAGATTATATATACAGTCCAGCTTTCTCTTGCGGCATCGCTGAGCTGCGAGACGGTTTTTGCTGCGCCTCCTCATATCATGAACAAAGTCCAGCTGTTCGCGCGTAAAGACCTGTTGTTTCAGCAGCTGCTGGAAGTCATTTCGACTCAGATCCACTATCCAGTCTACAGAATAGGGCAACTGCATCTGAGAAAACCCCAAAAAGAAGCAAAGGTCATACAAACAGACATGTGAGAGAGTATCTGCATCAATGAAGTAGCATTTTCCTCCTCTTCATATATATATATATATATATATATATATATATATATATATATATATATGTATATCAAGCTCTCAGGAACACGGAATTGTGACTGTGTGAGGTACAAACTAATGAAAATCTATGCTTTGTTTAATTAGTAAGACTAAAGGCATTCTCATATCCTGCAGGGACATCACACTTATATCTACTTTAGAGGGTTAGTATAGTGAAAAATTTGGTTGCTTGTCGAAACATCATTGTCAACATATATTTCTTAAAACTCTCATTTAATGAAATAAAATTCACTGAATGAAACTGAGAAATATTCAATCAAAAGTCAGTATGGAACTTGCTATAAATGCACCAAGAGAAATAAAGCCAGTCAAGCCAAATGGACACAGAGTTCGGACAGTTATATTTTTACCAAGTTGTTAATTGTTAACTCGAAAAACTTGCTGCTGCTAATGTGTGACAGGAAATGTACACTGAGCAGTTCATTGGAGCAATTTAAATCTTGCTGTGTTTTATCTAGAGTAAATAAAAGAAATGCGTTTCCTCTAAAATGACCTTTGCTTTTTTTTCTGCACAGTCACAGTACTTTTTTGTCGAATCCAAATGATAAATCTGGACAGTAGAAAGATAAATTTCTCAAACCTTTTGTTTGACCTACAGTCATTAGCAACTCAACAGACTGAGTCATGAAGTTCGGCTTGAATTGAACTCTGAACCAATTAGCGAGACGCACACACGGCAACAATGTACACACATGGAAACACACATATCATCTCTACTGGGTGAATAGTTAACTTGGCGCTATAGCAAATCCACCTACTGCCAATGTTCACTTGTGTGTGACAAAATGTACCTAAAGGTCTTATCTAAAACAAATAAAGTGAGGTAATCTACAGGTAGGGTGACAATGACGCTGCTTAACGGGCTAATTTCAGTACAACATGAACTCCACAGTTAGGAGACAGCAGGACAAATAAACAGGAGAGCAGAGCTGCAGAACATTGGCAGACTTGAGTCATAGTTTTCCTGCTCACCTGCCTCGCTCTCTCCCTGGTGGACGCCTCACTGTCTCCTTCAGTTTCTGTCCCTGAGTCTCCATCCTCCCCTGAGTTTAGGGAGGAAAGACCCGACTGAGATGCCCCTTCGCACTCAGACAGCCTCGGTAAACATTTCCTTTGGTCCAGATCCTGCAAAAAGGGACAGCTGGTTTTTGTGGAGCTGAGGTTCAGCCAATCTGAAGATGTGCTCTGTGTCCATCTGCTCCCTGTATCAGCAGAACACCCTGCCTCGGACTCCTGGAAGTTCATATGCTCGACTGCCTCACTTTCTCTGGTAGTATTTAATGACAGGGTCGCTCCTTCCATAGTGCCTGTTTGGCCTCTTTGCCCTCTTTGCCAGGCCTTATTTGCCCCTTTACCCCCAAGTTCTTTCTCTTCCTCTGCCTCTCTGTGAAAAGGGACTGGCAAATCAGGGTCCTTTGCTTTCTTGTCTTCTTTAAAGTCCACGGCAAACCGCTCGTGCTCCAGTGAACTAGTGATGGCTGGGCCCTCATTTAAGGCCCTCCGAGGGCAATGGTGCAATATTAACCCTGCTGACATCTCACTAAGCCTTGCGCTTGGTTCTGAGGAGACTGCTTTCACACTGGTTATGTCTGAAGATCTGATTCCACTGGGGAGCTTCATCTCTTCTTCCATCTTTGCAGCACCGTTCTCTCTCACCTTCTCATCCCTTTTTCCCTGTCTATCGTTTGTGTCTTTCTTAACCGTATCAACTTCCATTCTGCCTACACAATTCTCTGTTTCCCTGACATATATTTCAGCTTTCTGTGGGTCATCAGCCACTCCTTTGCTCTGTCTGCAGGCATTTGACATTTCAGAGTACTCAACTTCAGTTTCATTCTTACTGTTTGCCCTGCTGGAGCAGGAGAGGACAGAGTCACCCCTGGTTGCCTTTACAGGAGCAGCTAGATTTTTCTCTGGGACACAAGCTTCCTTCCCACAAGCTAGTTGGAACTTTCGATATTTTGGACACTGCACAAAATGCTCCTTTGTTCCTTCAGCTACAGGTGTAACAGTGTCTGTGCTGTTCTGACTTCCCATTTTGTTCTTCACAGATTTGTTACAGTCCCAAGCCACTTCCTGCGGAGGTGGTGAGTCAGCCACTGGTTTTACTTCTTTCTCATCCAAGAATACATCGTCAGTGTCTGTGCCACATTTTTCTTTTGATAATTGGCTCTTGCATCTCTTTTTTTGGGCCTTGTTGAGGAACTTCGGGAGGAGGAAATCAAAGCAGGCCTCGTCTAGGTCTCTGAAGCCGAGAATGGAAGCTGAGTTTCGTATTGCTAAGGCATTGTCTTTTCCAAGGTGCAGTTTGGATGTGTAGGCAAACTTCAGCAATGGTTCAAAGCCAGCAACTGTCACCTGTAACAGAGGAAGATGACATACATGAGCACTTTCTATTTTCTAGTGTGCTCTCAAGGAAAAGCGATGGGATCGAGCTACAATACATTTTAAAAATGTTTTTGGCCAGAAAATGGTGGAGAAACCACTGACCTGCTGTGGTAAATAAAGCTGAGGATTGTAGTGCCTCAGCAACCAATACATGTGACCATGAAAATTTAGCCTCAATGGTTTTACAGTTTCTAAAATCACATAAAAAAGGGGGAAATTAATGGGGAAAAAATGATAATGTGACATCTATGGAAACAGGTTTGTCATTTTAAAAAACAGTTCTATACAAGAAACAGAGTACTTACTATGAACAAGACTAATAAACACTTAAGTTTGAGGGCTCTTACACTTTTTTAGACAAGATATTAATTTATTTCATATTATGATCTATTCTGATTGGATGTCCCTGCTGATAAGAGATACTTTTTATGTTAGTGTTTTCAATGTGGCATGTCAAGATTAGAGACAGTAGCAATATAAAAAAAAAAATCCCCATCTAAGGCACCATAAACACTCGTTGAGGAAATAACACTTTTAGTCACTTTTCTCACTTCGCTTTCAAACACATTCCTTGTTTGTTGTGAGGCAGCAGAGCTTGTGTGTCACTACTACGTCTGTTACGGCATCGTGAGGTGACATCTCACCTCTTGTGGCAGAATTATCACGGCTCCGTGCCGTGTGAGGGAAGACGAGATCCTCTGGGCGAAGTACTCGCTACAGGAAGCGAGTACGGAGCTGTGTGCTCTGAAACTCTGACCCTGCACCACCACCGTAACATCACACAGCACATCCCGGCAACGCTGCTCGTCCAGGCAGCGCAGCACATGGCAGGAATGCAATGTAGACTCGAATGTAAACACAGACGACCGGGGGGCAGACATGGCCATCAGGGACATCTAAATACACAAAACACACATATACAGTCCCCGTTAACCAATGCCCCGCTATGACAGTACATTCCAGACTTTAAAAGTACGACTTCAAAACACCAACTAAAACATGCCTACCTTACAAACTGTTGTATCCAAGTTTCTCACGGTGTCAAAGAAAGTCCCAGCTGCTGAGCAGACATGGTTATTTCTAAAGGGAATGCCGTCCAACCAGGCTGTGTTTCCCAGAATGCCTTATCTGAACTCGGCTACAAACTAAAAACTGAGCTTGACTCAGTCATATGGCCTGTGTGTGAGTATGTGAGAGGAGGGAGAGTGTGTGCGTCTGTGTTTCTGTGTGTGAGTGTGAGTGTGTGTGTGTGTTGCAACAATTCTGGGTGTAACAGAGCAGCGCTGACTCACGCACTCCTGCTGATAAAGGATGAGCAAGCAGTTTTCCCGTCCATACCAATCCCACCCTTGGATCTGTCTGGTAAACTAACAGGCTTTTCCCAGAAAATCCCTTTACAGACTGAACATCATTTGGAGATTAAGGTGAGGGTAGAGGAATACAAACCTGGTTGTTGAAAAGAAGATATTGTCTGTTGTCTGTGTCTTTTGATCTAAAAGTTGCCTGAACCTTCTGATCTAATTGCAGGCAAAGTGGAGAAAGAAATTTGAAAAGAAGCTGTGCACTAACAAAAAACAAGAACAAATGTCACTGACCTGTTGCAAGGAGGAGGCTGTTATGTTAATCTAAAGGTTAATAATTTCCAGTAGGTCCTACTTATCTCATATCTTGTTTTTACAGGTAGCAAAGCAAGTCATTGTGCGTGTGTGTTGTGAACAGAGGGAGAGAAATGCTTCGCTGGCAGAGGTTTAAGTGAATCAGCACATCTAATATACCTGCATATCTAATGCCCACTTGAATCATAAAGTTTTTAAATATTCATATAATATATCCATAATATAAAGATGTTAGATAATTTGTGTTGTTTGAGGTGTCAGCAACTGTTATTGGCCAGTTACATATAATAAACACATGGATAATAATGGAAATAAGTAATATATAACTGAATACTGAGAAAAGGTGTAATTATTATCTTTGTAAATGGGTTTTGCATAAAGAAAAAGCACACAACAGAGTGTAGCCAAACCAGATAATCATCTCCACAAAGCACTGTTGCCAGTGTCACATGATTTGGAGGAAGAGGGAAGCCTATCAGAGTCAAACTGGCCAATCAGGTGACTGTTTCATAATTCCAGAATGAACTAATCTCGTCATGAAAATAAAAAAAACTGTCTAGTTCCTTTTTCTTTGTAAGCCTGGTGGCAGTAAAGACAGAGCACAACAAACACAACAGCGCTGGCTTGGAGAAATGAAACTAAGGAACTGATGCTGGCGTTAAAATCAAATGCATTTTATTATTAGATGAGGACAATAAGCTACAGTTTATCTTGTCATATAGTTCCCTGTCTACACGTACACACTACACTACTTTCACTACATCAGAAAAAAACCAAAAAAAATGTACAACTCTTACAGTGTTGTGTCGCAGCAGATACTGTGAAATGGATAATCACCCTTCTTCTTTTTGTGTTCCTCACAAACGGTTATAATTTCCAGATCCCAGACACTGTGTTAAACACTCATCTGTGTGCTGGGGTGGGAGAGAGGGAGAGGAGGTTAAAACACTCGATAAAACACAACATTTGGACCGCGTCATACCACCTCTGGCTAGCTCGACAGACCTCAGGTAAAAGATTCGAGTCTCCACAGGACCTGAGACAAACATCAAAATATCTGGTCACATTCCTACAGCTGACACTGGATGAATATAACGTGTTAGGTATTGCAATAGCGACCACGAAGGCTCCGCAAGATCACATAAAAACAAAACAGCACCCTAAGAAGTTGCACTGTTTCATAGCTCTGTAGAATCACTAACAACTTCACGATGATGACGTCTGCAAACGACTGTGGTTCAAGCGAATGACTCAGACACGAATAAACACAGCACCTTTCTGTGTAATTAGCTGATTCACAGACTGCAGTTGTGTAAAATGAGCACTAGCTGAGCCTTTTGGTTGGGTTTCCTGGCCTGGTGTCAGCTAAAAGTCAGGTGGTCTCAGGTTCTGTGGAGGTCAGAGGTCACGAGGAGTCTTGCCTCGTTCGACCGGTCGGGCACAGCCTCTCCAGCTGCTGAGCGCGCTCGTTGTGGACAGTCACCAAGGTTCGGTTCTCCTCTGTTAGACGCCGAAACTCCTCCTCTAGACGGGCGATCTCCATGGCAACCTTCTCATCCTCCACCAGCTCTGCCAGCAACTTTCGCCTAAAAGAGGACAAAGATTTTTACCGAGAGTAATTTGTTAATTTTCTTTCTTAGTATGACTTAATCTATATCAAGTGTTGTGAAGAGCTGGAAACTGTCCCAGCATACACTAAGGCAGGGAGACAGCTGTAATAAGTTCCTAGTTCAAGGAAAGGCAGATTTGCAGACAATCAATCACATTCATACATATGAGCAATTTATAGCCTACAGCTGCTTTGTTTCTAGAATGTGGGAGGAAGCCAAAATAACCATGGAAACAATGCAGACTCACAGGAAGGCTGACGTGCATACTGTTGGGAAACAACACTAACCTTTTTACAATCAGTAAATGCAACATTTTGTGCAGTCAAATGGGGTTTATAGTGTTATTAAAGAAACTAAAGACAAATTGTTGTTCCAATATATGAAAAGATGGGTTTTTTTTAATGTATTGTACAAATCTGGAAATGTGGATTACAAACATTTTAACTAAAACATCTATAGTTAAGCTCTACATTTTATGTGCAAAATAATTCTGATAAATACTACAGATCTCTGTGTCCTCAGTCACATTCAGGAATATTACCATTAGCTACAGGGTCTGGCAGGTTTGAAGAGAAATGCTCTGTCTAGATGAGGTGGAACTTACGGTGACAAATTTGTTTTATTGCTTATTATATGATCATTTAAGGGCTACACTTTACAGTAAAATGCCCCTCCTTTTAGAAGAGTTCCTCACAAGAGATGACAATAAAAGTGAGTTGATTTTAAGAGAGGAAATGTTTCTGTGGCAGATTTTATCACGTTTGAGCAATAGGACAAAGTTACTTCTTTTCTTTCTGCATTGTAATGTTAAATATAAGAAGTTATGTCTAAATCTTGCATGTTTTACCGCTCCATTAGCATTTCTGGTGTCTTATAAGTCCACGTGGAGTCATGAACATGGCACCATTGATAACATCACATATTAAACACAAAAAAGTGCCCATCCCGGCTGTTTTACCCTTTAAAGCTCACTGAACTGAAACACTTAGTGCTGGTTTAGGCAGAATGACCTGACTTCCCCTGGAAAACAATGATCAGCCTTCGGACTTTGAATGGTATTGTCAGCATACGCGCATGTACATGCATGCGTGCAATGAGAGTATGTGAATGTCAGTGTTGCATTACACTTGGTCAGTGCCAAGTCACAGAACAGCAGCGTAAACAAACAGCAAAATTTATTTTTGTATTTGACAATACAGGTCGTGTGTGGAGCTTTAATGGGATAATTATGAAAGAATGCGATGTCATTTAATAGTCCAAATCTTTTAGTTTGTTTCTTTTTTTTCCCTCCTGTTGTTTATAGCAAAACTGATTTAAGCACACATGAAGAGACGCTTTTTTTTTTGACTTAACACTTTTTGTACCGTATATCTTGGAGATATACCATGAAAAAAACTGACAGTGTCATGTATTTTCAGAAAACAGAAAATGTACTAGATACACCATAGCTTTAAATATTAGCAAACATCTATTTATTATTTCTATAAACTTATAGTTAAAATATAAAAAAATGCCTTTTTTCTTTCTTTTTTATTATTATTTGAACTGTTAATTAATAGAAAACTTAGTCCCCATAATGTGCTGCCAGTACATTTTCTGTTATTTTACAGATTTATGTCTTAGAGTGTTGCAATCACCCCGATGTTAAATGAAGAGTCTATCAATCTGAGGTCAATAGTTGACTCCAAATCTTTTGGATTTCAGTTGTGGGCCTTTCCTTTGTTTTCATGGATTACATTTGAAACCAGGTTCAGCTGAGTCATTTCCTGAAATATCAGATCCATGAGTAACAGACAAAAGAGTTTGGTGGAAAGTATGATGTGTACCTATGCAACCACAATCCATTTTCATTTTATTTACACATTTCCCAATGATGTCAAAAGCTGGTAATTCCCTCAGAATTTGCAAGCATAACTTTATATATGATTTTTGGATAAAAACAGGTTATTTAACAGTGATTTGACACCTGATTTGATTGTTTTGGTTCTGCACAGTTGTTTTCAACTGCAATTAAAATGCATTTTTTTTTAAACTACAAGATTTCAGCTTCATGCAAAATTCTGTGTTATTCACAGTGAAGGATTAGTGATTCAGATGCACAGCTTTTGTCTTAAATGGTTGTTTTTCTGCTAATAGAAACAAGCTGAAGCATGCATATGTACATGCATGTGGGTGCATGTGTATGCATGCATTTTTTTGAGACAGCAAGAGCCTGAAAAAAGGGGAAGGGATCTTTTCAGAATCCTTCAAGAAACCAGAGAATCCAGACTAAGTCTCATATGAACTGTACAAAATGCCTTTTTTAAAAATAACATAATTTAAAAGACATTACACTATCACCTTTGTTGTTCTTTTGTGTGCATGAAGTTTATGAAAGATGTCAGCAGATATGACACAATCTCAAATACTCTATTGTGTTTCCTGACATAAGTCTTAAACCTGTTTGTCATGTTTTAACAGGTCTTTCACAGTGAGTGTTTCTTGTGTAATCTTTTGGTATCATGATAGTATCAGTAACAGTCTCAGGGCTAATAGCAGTGTGAGAAAGTTTCTTGTAAATGTGTATTTCCCTTTGAACAATGTTGACAGTTTTATGTGAATGCTACATTGGTGGAATGAGTTGAAAGAACTATACATGTGACTACTACAGTTTGTAATTGACCAATACTAACCAAAGGCAGCAGTGTACTGTGGAAAATTTCTTGTGTGTTAAGTGTCATTCCTGCAGTCATCCTTGCAACACTTCACTGTATGTCTGAAACTCTCCTGTTCTTCTGTGCATCAACTTCCTCATATCAGACGTATCAAAGCTTTCATTTTGTGACGCAAGTTTGTTAATGGCAGTGACAAACAACAGAAAATATAAAAACATCCTCTATTTCATGAAAATAGAATCAGCAGTCTTACATTTTTTAAAAAATCCAATAAGTGATATATTTTTTTTAGCAAATTTCTGAGTATTTTTTTAGCAAAAGCACATTTTGTGATATTGTTGTGCCTTGTTGTGTGTCTGCTTACTATAAATGTGCGTCCAACTTTGTGTTCTGCGTGTGTATCAGTGAATCTTGGCGTGATTGTCAGCGCGAAGAAGCAGGAGTTTGTACCAGTTTGACTCATCATGTTCTTATCTAGATTCAAGGCTACACTCATCCCATCAGAGTCTGCCTGCTGTTCTCTATTTAGGAACTGTGAAGTGGTGTAAGTGGTGTCAGTGCATGTCTGTGTGTGCATGTGTGTGTGTAGGTGTGGCGGTGGGGTAATAGCAAGGGCCTTGAAAATCCCTCTGCTAAGACTCCTCACAGCTGCAGAGGACACTGGGGACAGTGTGCACTGTGTGTATGTGACATACAACCCTGTTTATGTGCAAGCATATACGGTACACACTGTTTGTGCATTGAAGCTTGCATTAGAGCTCATTCAATTAGACCTGATGAGGGCTCCAGGTAGTGCAGTATTCACCCCAGCGAACATGCTAGATTTCCCAAATATGATTCAGAATTAAACAAAAAAACAATGTATACCATGAAACTTCCACATCATATATATATTAAACAAGCTTGGTCTTGTTTTCAGTTTAAAAAAAAACATCCAGAATGATTAAAACAAACAACTGAAATTGAAACTATGCATTACCAGATGCTCAAATATCATTTTACAGGGAAATGCTCTCAGTTTGTGTTCTAAATGCTGCACAGACATTGTTAACATGTGCCACCTGGTGGACAATTTGGTCCAAAACCCCTTACAGTTCTACTGCATTTTGAGTAAATGTGGTGCCAGTGGGAATTAAAGTTAAAAACCTTGCAAGCATTACTTCCAAATATATGTTTTTGTGACAATAACTAATCATTATTACTGGTATTATGATTATGATTCTTAGAAAAAACTCTGAGTTTTATTGTTCATAGTTTCACAGTGACTTGACATTTAAATATAATTTAAATAACTTCATTTTGGATTATCAGAACACTTCTCTGCCCTAGAAAACTACAGACAAATACAAATACAAAGCTGTATGTTTTTTGCAGGTCTAAGCAGTGACAGTGACATAATCTGAACACACAGTCCTTTGATTTGGACATAGACATGCTACTATTGCACCACAATGGCTTGCACTGGTGTATTTTAACAAGTGGTAATCAGATCAGTATAATCGATGTAATAGTAATTCCTTTTGGGCCTTACTTGCGGTCCTCCAGCACAGCAATCTCGTGTTTGACCTGATGGAACTCTCTGGCCATCCTGCAGTGCTCCTTGTACACCTGAACGCTCTCTCTCAGAGAAACACAAGGTGGCACTGGCTGCAAGAGGTCAGAGAGAAACAGGTCTGTGACAAATGAAGAGTTTTATATGACACCAACAACACTCCAGTATGATTAAACCTTCACTTGTTATTTTTGTTTTCAAATCAGTTTTATAAATGCTCCTAGATCAAGAATTAACTATTATTGTCACTATCAATTAATCTGTGAATTAGTTTCTCCCTTAAATACTCAGAGTCTACAAAATAAGAGAGGGTAGTAAAACATATCCAAGATGCCATGTTCAAAAGTCTTATTTCATTCGATCAACAGTCCAAAAATTTAATAAATTTCATTAAAAATCCTCAGATTTCAAAAGCCTGAGTCAGACATCTTTTAAAGGTTTTGCTTTAAAATGGACAATAATTCATATCTGTAGTTCAATTCATTTTTGCAGCTCTAGTAAACTCCCTTTTCCCACTACTGGCACAACATGCAATGCTTGAGAACAGTCAGAAAGACACTGATTTACATTGGTCCTGTGGGGGCTTTATTTCTAAAGGTGGAAGGCTCGCTAGTAGGAGACCTGACACCATCAGATGGCATGTCCAAGTCATGCCAAGGTCACTTGCACGATCAAATCTAATCCAATTACAGGTGTAATATGGTAATTTGTGCTCCACATTGCGCAAACAACAGATTGTAAAACTTGGAGAAAAGTGAACGAGAGAGAACACTGTTAGCTTCCACTTCCTGCGACGTCCAGCGTGTTTGAACGCTATCATTCACTGGCCTGCTACAACTGTTTTCTTTTGATACTCTAAACCAACATGCAGTTTATGTGTCCCTGGCAGTGGCACTGGTTGAAGGATAATTCAATGACAACACTAATAGCCAAGTGAGCGCAAAGAGTAAAAACACTGATAAACTAAAGCCAAGCTTCTACCTCTTTAAAGATTCAGCTACCACCCTGAACAGAGGAGCTTTACAGGAAAATCCCACCCTCAGATACTCTGTTTTATTTAATAGCCTGTGATGTCCAGCTTATTCCAGGAGGACATTTAATTTTTAAAGGGATTTATATTTTATCTATTTATTTTACTGTGAATTTCTGGTCTGCTTTCTACTTCAGTTAGTGATTCCCAGAACAGTTTCTCTGCGAGAAGTGTTTTGGCATTCAGAACTGAGTATGAAGCATTCAGTATTGATAACAGCAGTAAGATTAGCAGAGCAAGAACATTTGGAATCAAATCATGTATAAAACATTTTTTTATGGCTATCCACAAAAATAATACCACAAAACAGAGCCACACATATCAAATTCTAATAAAGATTTTCCCTTTAAATGGCAGGTAATGCTGTTCTTTATCAGCACTGTGGAGCTAAAGTTATTACCATGTGTAATCTATTTGACAAAGTCAAACAACACGTTGTATATTCAGTGTAGTTAGATGCAGCAGTATGTTTGCTGTGTACCTGTAATCGTTGCTCTAGATCCGGGAAAGTCTGAGAGATGTCCTCCACATCTTTTACATCTATTCAAACAGAACACATTTATCAGCTACAACTGATTAAGAAAGATTTAACAATAACAAGAGAAGTACTAAAAGAAAAAAAAAACAAATAAATAGCACAATTATAGAATAACACATTTTGTTACAATAAAACTCAATATTGTACATCAGTTAATCACATCAAAAATGTTCTGTACTATTTTGTTTTTTTGTATTTGTTGTGTTTGTGTATTATAAAAAACTATGTATGCATACTGCTGGACATTTATCATCACATACTGTGTGCTTTCTGACCACAGTGGAAAAAGTATTGGACTTGAGTAAAAGTAACAGCAAGCTGTAACTGTAAAAACACCTGCACAATTTGCACACAAATTCTGAAGTGTCAAAAGTTAAAGGTACTTATTGCATTGAATAGTCCTTTACAGAATGTTATAGAGCTAATTATTGTCGGGGCATTAACATGTAAGGTATTTTAATGGTGTTGGTGCTGGAGTTGGTTTTAGGTATTTATAAAACGCTTAGTATTCAAATCTATAACAATGAAAATTCTGATTACGAGCAAATCTTAATGTGTAAAGCAACTAAAGCTTACGTTTTTTCCACTTGAAAATAATGAAGTAGAGGTACGAAGAAGCACAGGATGGAACTATTCTAGAAATTTATTTTTATCATAGTCCTGTAGGAAATGCATGTAGTTTCTCTACTTTCTACTGTACCACTGATTTTTTGATTAATTTCTTCCTACCAGATGGTCCTGATTCTCATTCATTTAAATACTACGCAATAATTAGCCGACAGAGTCTTGAAATTTAATTTAGGCCAATTATGTAGTCAAATTCAGATTCAAATCACATGGCAATGCCACTGTGTGTAAAGACTGCCTTTAAAACCTTTGGCAATATTACAAGAAGCCCTTACTTTGGGAAATGATAGCAAAATGCAGTTGGCTATATGCGCATAAATAAAATAAAAAAAGAAGACAAACAAGCAACAATTTATTCTTTTAACCACTGCCTTTGAAGGCTAATATGAAATATGTAGTTTTTTATTCAATAAACATCTAAATGTTTGTGATTAACTTTGAGCTTAAACTCACTGCAAGTTGATTTTAATATGCAAACCTGACTGTCTGTAAAGTAGGAAAGTATTCCCAGCCCTTTTAAAATGCAATGGTAATTGCAGCTTGGTTTATTTAATCAGCATAACGTGTCCTCCGTTAAAATATAATACACATAATATAGTTTGCTGAGTGCCACTGACGTACAGCTGAGCGGCTTGATCCACATTCACTTGTTTTAATGCTTTTCCTCACCTCATAAAATGGCCCAAAATGAAACACTATAGGGGCCTCTTGCATGACACCACAACATAGCAACACAGAGCTGCACTTATAAATGAGCCATGTCCTCTTACTGAACAGCAGTAATGAGCTGTCAGGTTGAAAGACATGCCGGATAAGAATACAGACGGACAACTATGTAGCAGACAGACAAATAGCCAGGCCAGATGTACAGACAGCGAGGGATTCAGACAGACAGGCAGCCAGACAGATACAGACAGGTTGTCTGCACCGGCCTCCGCCTTGATAGTAATGTCCCCGTGGAGTTGTGGAACACATGTGGAGAATCCTGGGATGATGCAACCTTCTAAAAGGAGGAGTATTAGTGGGCCAGCCAACAGCCAGGGGGCCAATTATGATGTGGAATAAATACAGTTCTCATGCTTAGGATCGACACAGTGTGGGGTTATAACTATGTCGAGCATGAAGTCATGAAGGGCCTAGAGGATGATCCCCAGACAGAGCAAAGTTCCCCTGCTGGGAAACATGAGTTCAAAGAGACTACAACATGATCGCCCAGGGAATATCTAAAGTGTGATTTTGGAGGTAAGGTCAGATTGTCCCTGAAACACTCCTGAGCTATAACTTAGATTAAAACAAGGCCCTTTGCAAACCGCTGTGAGCCTTGAGGTTGATTTTTATGTAGGGAGAAAATAAAACAAGCAATAAAAATGACATATATGAAAAATTAGCAATAAAAAAAAAAATCCTACTGTAATGTGCAAATAACAAGGAGAATATCAGAGAGTTCAAAGAATCTCTGTTCAGGGTCAGACTCGAGTGTGTCGTTCCTACTATAGCACTTCATCTCACAAGAGAAAGACAAGGGGGGATCAGAGATGGGTGGAGCAGGACTGGAAGTGTTAACTGCTTATAAATATAGGCCAGTGTTCTAAAAGCTGAACAGTGAATCAGACAGCAGGACACTGTTAGTATTAGAGGGGAAACCTGACTCTGCCATTGCACAGCTGAAGCTGCTGTCCCAAAGCCTGGCCCCACTGCAGTAAAACATCCTGACAGGCAGCACCTAGCACCATAGGTAGGCTAGATCTCCCAGTACGTGTGCGTGAGGATCAATTGTGCATGTTTTGATCGGAGATTAAATAACAGCCTGTGTAGGTGCATTTTGCACAGCTGCGCACATGCGTGTGTGGTTTGTTTTTATTATGCTGTGGTCCTACAGAAATAGAGTGAGCACCTGTCTCAGTTACAGTGTAGAAGAATGAACACAGTTAAAGTGATAGGGTGTGAGGGTGCGGGGCAGATTGTGCCTGCTCTGTTTTGGTGGGAAGAATGTCGTGCACATGTTCCACACATACTGGAAACGCAGTGAGAGCAGAAGTCCGGGCTTCATGTGGTGTTAAATGATCAGTTGAGTAATCGGGGTAACTCAACTCAAAATAAGTTGTTGCCATCATTTTGAAATACTGGAACACAGTCGTGTGTGTGAACATTTGTATGTGAAGTATACGCAGATAGCTAAGGTGTGTGTGTGTGTGTGTGTGTATGTGTGTGTTTACCTGATGTGTCATCGAGGCTGAAGGCGATTCTAACTTCAGATTTATCAGGAGACACTCTTCTGGTTGAGGTGATCATTTATCCCTGTTAGCACAATTCAAAGGACTTCATGAAAGACGATGTCACAATACAGAAATTAATCAGTCAACTGAAAACTGACAGCAAATGTAACGGCCTCATTTTCGACTAATTCATTATTTTTGAGAAAAACACTGTTCCTGCTTCTTTAATGCGTTGATTTCCAGCTTTTTTCTTTTTTCTGCTATTTGATTTCAAACTTAGACGTGAAGACGATCTGAAAAATTGTAAAGAGAACTTATTTTCCCAAGTGGTTGATAGCACATTAATCAGCAGTTTGGCCCTGATTTGATGTGCATACAGTTTGCAATCAGCCCAACTTATTCTAACTTAGTACATCAATGTGACTTTAACCAGCAGGAGGAACGAAATACTGAACTCAGCAGGTGTAGTGTGGAGTTGGAATGAAATGTCTGCAGACCCTTTGATAAAGCATGTGATGAAACCACTCCTGTGGAGCTTTATGAACACACACACACACACACACACACACACACACACACACACACACACACACACACACACACACACACACAGCCAGCAGTTTCATCATGCATTTAGAGTTGCAGTGGGATTAAATAATTAGAGAGCTTTGACAGACTGGCTCTGAGGTCTGGATTTTGCATGCCCCCCTTCCAGTGAAGGTACAGGCTTTTTATATCAGGGCATTTGCCTGCTTTAACCCTGCTAAACTCACTCTCTCTCACAACATAACTCAGTGACCTTCTACAGAAAATAAGCAGCTTAAAAAATGTCTCTCGGTTGGAGAAGACACATTTTGAAGTAAAGCCTCATCAAAACATGTAATGCATCAAAGTATGACAGCATTAGTGTGTTAAATAAAACAGATCATGCACATATTGTAAGTATATATTGCACACTGTAATAGAGGATCGTGTATTCCTTAAGTATTGACTGTCTCCTGCATGCACTGCTGAGAAGTCTGCGCCAGCTGGTCATTGTTACCTGAAGTAGCGCGAACAAGACCCCAGAAAATTCCTTGCAGTGAAATAAGTAACAATCAGACAGTGGTGTACGTCCTCAGTGCTGATTGTTGTTGGCTTCCCGTCGGACCAGTGTTGAAGTCTCTTCAGAGAAAGTACGCTTGTATCTCAGGCGCTGCGCTCCGGCACAAATCCAGCAAAGACGGCACAACTACCTCTCCAAGAGCTGACCTCCCCTTCTATCTTGAGACTCTAACCAGATTGTTTTGTGTCCAATTAAGCACACGTTTCCCACCATGTAGACTAAACTACGGTAGCGTTAGTCAGAAGGACTCCAGCTGCTCAAGTTTGCGTGGGCATGTACATGTTATCCACGGACTGCAGCCACGCGGCGGAGAGCAACACAGGGCGCAGGCGGTGGAGGAATGCCGTCCGCTGTGCCCCTGTGGCGGCCCGGGCCCAATTAAATGTCTCAGATGACATGACTTTAGCCCGCAAAAATGCCCATAGCTGCAGCACTGTTTTGAGTGACACGGTCATACCGCTGGGATGGTCGTTGGCTTTGCAATAGCTGTGCAATGAGGCAGTTGTTCAGCATGAACATCTCATGTTATAATAGCTCTTATGGAAGAAAACAAGACATCACAGCGTGTTTACTCTTTGGGTGGTAGATTTTGGAGGATGCAGTCAGTCAAACCCACCTGTACACTTGTTTCACTTGGGCTTTCTCACAGGTTATAGGCCCTATAGTGGTTTAAACAGTGTCCAACATTGCTGTTCAACGTTGAATCATGGCCAATAAAATGTTTTTTGTTTTTTTTTTTTTTTAAATAAGTATTTATTTTAAAAAACAAAAATATTCTTTCATATCAAAGCAACCATAGATTTCTACAAATTAATGTCAATTTAAAAAGACAAGTGCAAAATAAGTGTCTGTACAAGTATTCACCCCCTTCAGGTCCATATTTAGTAGATCTTTGGCTGTAATTGCCGTTTTGAACCTGTTTGGACAGGTCTCAACCAACCTTGCACATCTTAATGCTGCAATTTTACCAATTTCTCCTTGCAAAACTGCTCAAGCTCTGCCGGGTTGTAAAGGGATCTTGAGTGGACAATTTCTTTTAATGCGCCACCCCAAAATCTAAGTTGGATTGCAGTTTACTCAGCCACTCTAAAACATTCACCTTGTTGTCTTTAAACCATTTGTGCTTAGCTTTGGTCAGATACTTCAGGCCATTATCTTGCTGGAGAACAAATCTACTCCTAAGTCAGTTTTCTTGCAGACTGGACTTCCCAAAGTTTGCCACATTCATTTTACTTTCTGTCGTTACAAATCTTTCAGGGCCTGCTGCAGGGAAGCGTCCCTACATCATGATGCTGCCACCACCATGCTTGTGTGTTTGTGATGATGCAGTGTTTGCAGTCTACAAACATAGCATCAAATCTGACAGCGAAAAGTTCAGACCAAAAAAAAAAAAAAAAAACGTATTTCAGTGGACTTGAGAGTCTTCCACACGCCCTCTGGTGAACTCTAGTTGAGATTTAATAAGAGCTTATTTCAACAACGGCTTTGTCTTTCCATCTCTCCCATAAAATTGAAATTACTTTGTAGAAATCCATTTTCATTTTAAGAGGGAAGAATCTTTTTTTCTAACTTCTTGGGGGGAAAAAAAGCCAAATTGAACTGACCGTGATTCGTTGTTGAAAAGCAAGGAGGGTGAATAATTTTTACATCTACTGTACTAATAATCCAACAAGAATGTCTATTTGCTGAGTTGCATTATAGGATTTTTATATACTGATATAGGGAATAAGTTAAGATAATAAACCTCAGCCCAGTTGTCCCTAATGAGTAAAATCTGACATTCATTCCTCAACTTTGTGAAAGCATTACATTTGATTAAATGCTCCGGGTTATTGTATTGTTTTTTCACTACAGACTAAAACTCATGATTTTATTCTCATATATATCAGGATGAGTTACTTCTCCTAGCTGTCCAGTGAAAACCACACATCTAGAAATTTCTGCGATTCTGGGTTGTGGATAAAGTGTAAGATTAAGTGTTACTTCATGAAATGAGAAAATTATCCATCTGCTGAAGCAAAACAAACCAACTTAAAGCCTAACTGAATTAGCTGAAAACTGCATCATCACCAAAGGACAAAAAAGGGCAGTTTTTCTTAAAAGTTGGAAAAAAGTAACACTTTGTAGCTGCAGGGTTTTCACATGAAGGCAATATTTTGCCTTTGTTCCAACATGTTGCTAAAAATAATGATAACAATGAAAAAAACCCCAAATATTTAATAATTAACTAGAAAACTGCACAACAGATCACAAGCTGGCTTCCATCTGGTTGCATGATCAGAATTCCTAATGGGCCCATGATAATTATAATCTGCCAAACTGACCATAAGCCCATGAAGATGGGTTTAAAAGACAAAAAAAACAACTCATAAATTAGACCATGTGGTCGTCTGCAAGAACTGCTGTTCAAGGTTTTTCCCTGTTCTGATGGGCAGAGGCTTTATGTCCATAAGGCCACTTCACCTGCACACCAGCAGATGACAGCATTCACTCTGAATTATTTACAGCCAGGGCTTCAGAAGCTGGGAGAGAAAGTCAGACAGAGAGAGAAACAGAAAGGCAGGGAGGGAGATAAATGATGCTGTGCACCTCTAAGAGTCTTCCTCCTCCTCGTTTGTCTTCATTGACAGGCTGTTGACACAGACCTGCCTTATCAGCCCCAGAGACTGTTCATTTCATTGTGATGGATGGGACACACTCAAACGTCTGCCACTCTCTTATGCTGCAGTCATAGTTTAGATTTGATTCTTCTGTACTTGTATGTACAGTTGAGAGCCTCATATACATGAACCAGACTTGACAGGTTTGAAAGATCTATATGGTTAAGAAACAAGATTTTTTGCTCTACAATTTATTTTAATAATGCAGCTGTTTTTATATAGTGGTGGTAAAAATGATTCCATCTAAATTCTGCTGAGATTCTTTGTGTTTTGTGAGCTTATTTTTAAATAAAAATGAGCTCACAGGACAATATATTGGCCATTTTTAGAGACGTCAACAACAGGCTCCTTTAGTTTTCTGTCCTCCTTCATTTCTCTGGATTTTGCTCTAAATCTCTCTCTCCTCATCTGTGCAAGAGGTGTTCATGTATAATCTCTGACCTTCTTACTGACCACACTAGCAGACAGATGCCACTATCCCTTCTTTTCTCCCCCTTTCTCCCCTCGCCTTGCCAGCAACACCAAGGCTGAAAGCTCCATGTTTCAAGATCACTGAGGCAAAGAGTTTGAGTGAAACCAACAAGGACGAGAACACAGGTGAAGACAACAACTTCACAACAGCAGCACATTAGTCAGCTGAGGGCATCTCAGGTTAGTAAGAAGGACAAGAGTCCTGCTCAGCTGAGCAGAATGCCAAGGTCAGAGTTGTAATCCATGGCCTCATTCATGATGGATTAGATAATGATAAAAAAAAAAAAAATGCTGCCTTTGGTTTTGATTAAGAATTATAGGGTTAGGAGATTAGAGACAACCAAACGCTATTACATTGGACTGAGCCCAATCCCAGAATTAATCTGAATACCAAAAAAAAAAAAAAAAAAAGAAAAAAAGAGAAAACTCATTACATGAGGAGATTAAGAAAAGCTTGGTCCAATTCTCCTAGGTTACACACAAACCAGTGCAGTCCACTGGGAGAAATGTCACAGGACAGCCTCTGACTCAAGTCATTTATAAACTATTTATGTCATTTATTGCTCTTTCATGTTTGAAATGTCATCGCACTGGCAGGTAAAATCGTGGCATTGGAAGTCAGTCTTGTCAATAATATTGATCATGAATGTTAAGATGAAAAATTTAAGGTGCTCCACTGACTATTTAGTCTGTGTCTTTCCCTGTGGAGTTAATGCCTTACCAACACTTCATTGTAAAAAAAAAAAAAAAACACGTAATATTCCAGCAGCTGGGTGCCACAAAATATGTAAAGTAACACAAAAGAACAATTTCATTGAATATAGTAATTTTCCACAGTTAAAATACATTTTCAAGCTTAAATTTGACACCACATCATGCATTTTCTATTGGCTTTTATTGTTTATTAAAGGGTACTTTCATGTGTAAAAATCTATTAATATATAATATATGATGGATTGATATGAACTGACACTGATTAACAATGGTTATAGCTATTATATACTGATGAAGACATTTTCTTTTTTTCTTTTTATTTTATTTTGGAAATGATAAAAGGTACCTCTTGTTTAAAGAAATTAATCTATTTATCTATTAATCTATTTAAAATATCAGACTCAATATTGTTTTTCAGTTAATTGTAAATATATTTCCAATATTTAACAGTTTCATGCAATAAATAAAAAAGAATTGTAATGTATTTTAATAGCCTTGTGGTGTAATTTTTTGTTTTAATTTTCTTAAAAATGTATTTTTTTAAGGTTATTAAAGTTTTTAATGTTATTCTACATTAAACATTAGAAATTCTAACCTATTTTAGGTTTTGTTGAAAAATAAATGGTTGAAAAATAGAGATAAAATTTGCAAAATAAAAAAGAAAAATCACTTTCTTTTGTTAGTTTTTTTTCCCGACTTTTGGACTGTAGAGTGAAAAGTAGGAATCTTTGAAAAGTTGCACTGGTGAGGAGAAGAGGTTGAACAAACTGGTCAAGAAAATGGAAATAAGGAGCATAAGTGAACTCTTGTATTCCTCCATCTGCTGATAAATTTCTGTTACTCTAAAGACAGTGGAGAGAAACAAACTCGGATTTGGGGAAGCTCCTAATGTTGGATAAAATGCAAAATACAGTGGAAATGTCAATAAACATATAAATATCATCACCACTGCTTGAATGGTGCTGTTGAAGGATATTTAACTGAAGGTTTTGTGTCTTTCGGGTGTTGGAGTTGACGTTCTACCAGCACGAGCTCCAGTAGGGGTGTGTGAATCAGTCTGTGATGACTGTCATGGATGCTCTCTGTATTCATGCTCAGAGGGGTGATGGTGCTGAGGCTGCTGAGATGTGTCAGGTGAGACATCAGGAGATGTGACAGGTGAGCGTCCTGCTTCTGAGTAGAGAATAAAGCCACACTGAATGTGTAAATTAGTCAGACAATATCATGTAAATGAAGCTGACATGAGCACGTATGACTCACAATTGACTTTTAATAAGGAATATTCATGGTAATCTGCTGTATTTCCAAAATGATGGATTTTTGCTAATATTCCATGTATGCATTGGTCATTATTTCATAAAGGCTCCATCATTTATTATAGCTGTAGGTGGCTTAGCTGTATAACATGCATGTCAAGTTTGCAATGTATTTAAAAAGTAGCAAATCTCATCATGGCAGAAGTTATTCCGTTTTTTTTGTTTTTTTTTAAACACACACACACATCCTCTGGGATCCACTGTCACTACTGGGAGACAAGCTTTCCCCACAGGCTTTCAGATTTGACAAATGCGAGCTGCAAAAAAAAAAAAGACTCATTGAAAAACAAGAATGTTACTCCCAAGGGAACAAGAAAGTAGTGTTTTGTCTTTGACCTCCTGAGGATTTCACGCATTTAAAAAAGGAAAAAGAAACCTCCTTCTCACTTTGTCCTTGCCTTCTCCCTGTATATCCTTTTTTTTTTTTTTTTTTAAAACCTGATGCACTGACAGCAATGTTTCATGATCACAAGTATTCATGTGGCTACAGTATGCGTGTCTGTGTGAGTGTGTGTCTGGTTTGATGTCTGTGATGTTGGTCCATGAAGGGTATAAAACAGCAGGTGTGTTCCCGTCTTTCCTTAGAGGTCGTTATCTCTTTTCACTGGCCACGCTTGGCTCAGCAATCCACTCTGAAGCCACTTTGCTGGCTGCCAGTAGGCATACAAAAAGAAACATGCGGCACACAAAACACCGCTGGCTATATGCAACAACAGTAACTAATCGCACAACAGTTTAAAAAAATGCAAAAATCTTTTTTATTCTGAAAATCGGTGAAGTCGTAATACATTTACACAATGGGAGGATCCAGAAAGTGTGCAGATTCAACTGTGCAAACTGCTCATAACAGTAAACTACAGCCATGAGGGGAACAGCGATGAGTTTATACTATGAGAGAGATTTGACTCTTGCAGTCATCACCTTTTTAAACATTATTACTGTTGGTACAAGGCTATGATGCTGTACACTACATCTACATTATAATGCTTCATGTACTATCCACACACAGACGGTCTAAAGACAGGGTTGATGAGGAAACAACTTCATACCAGTTGGTGGCCCACAGACAAATCTGAAAAGTGGGAAATGATGAAATAGCAGTCTCTGATTCGAGGCTCAAGTGCTCTCGTCTCGTCTCCCTCCTTCCCTCTTTGGGGTACGTTTGGGTTGACAGAAGATGCAAGCCGACCTCGCCCCGCTGTGAGGCCGCGACCTCCTCCGGATGCCTTTGTAACACTGCAGGGAGATGCCCAACTCCTCCATCACGGCGCTAAAAGACATGCACTGCCAAAGAGATGAATAATTACACGCCTGGGTTAAGACACCAATAAAGATTATTTCCAATAAATCCAACACAATCTCTATGAACTTTGGCCATTAGTTTAAAGGCTGTGAATGTATTAACATAAAAATAATATATCTCTGCTATGTAACTGCACAAGTTATGGAATTATTGGAATCAGCTTCTAGGAGTTAGGGTGCAGCTGAATGCAGCCAATAACCTCAAGTCAGCTGGCCGGAAATGACAAACCACACATGAAGTGTAAATGTATCTAAAGGAGTTGTAAAAGACCCTGTTGTCTCATCATAAAATCCAATTACACAGACAAGAGATGAAGGGCAGTGTCTGCTGTACAGAATCCTACTGCAGGAAGCTATGAATTCATAATATGGTAATAATTTGAAATTATCAAAGAGAAGGCCGTCTGAAATGAAAAGCCCCAGGAAATTTGCTGAATATTACATTGCATTGAACACATTAATCTTCAATCATGCTTATTTGCCGTTTATTTTTGCTTCCCTCTGGATGGTGTGTTTCACAAAATTTATTTTGCAAATCATCATTCCTAGCACAAAGTTTTCGGTTTATCTGTTGGGTCTTTAGAGCCAAGGACACCTGAAGATCTTCTTCTTTTATCTTCACACTTTACCTAAGACTTCTCAACCAAATGTGGCTTCCTGCAGGGTTTCCCACGAACACCAGTAACACTCAGCATCGGTGGAGAAAACCTACCGTGTTCCAAATTCTGCCCTTACAGGCTGCCAAAAACCACAGACTGAAGTTATATATGCTTTGGACTTAGCAGAACATTGTAAAAATATAACCATGCCTGACTGGAACTAAATCAAGTATGAAGTTGAAATTAATTTACTTGTCATATCGCAGAGTTACAGACTCTTGTCACGTAGCACTCTGAGTGTATTTCACCTTTACACACACACACACACACACACACACACACACACGCACACACACACACACACACACACACACACACACACACACACACACACACACACACACACACACACACACAACACAAAATCAGGTACCTTTACTAAAGGGTTTATATAATATGCATTCGTTACGTGAACTGATTTTATGCCCTTCAGTGGTAGTGGCATCAGTTATTCTTTGTACCTAATAAGTGCCATACCTAACTGAATATTTTCTTGGGTTTTACTTCAGAGACGGATGGATCTAGATGACAAGGTCAGTTCAGGGGACCAGCAAAGCCCTTGAAATGTATATTCCTCTGTGGTCCCATCCATCATTACTTCAGTTAAAACGGTCTGCAGTCACCAAAGGTTATTTATGATGTTACAACTTTACTTTTGGCCCTCGGTTCGTGTCAGGGGACATCTTAACTCGACACGTTGTTCAATCACTGTTAATCGAATTTCAGTCAACCAAACCAGTCCACCAACGAGGTTAATGAGAAGGAAAATATTCAAATAACTTTTCCTATCTTTTGATTTCCCAAAAGGCGTCCTAAGTACACACACACGTCTGCTGAGACCAAAACTTCTATTGGAAAACTACTTAACCAGATGCAGGAAAACAGCTTCGCACCACTCTGAACTTTTTATACAGTGTGAAATAAGATGCTGCAATTTGAAAATCACACAGAATTTTCATAATTTTGGACAAAAACACACCACTTACACTTTCCTAATGTCTTAAGTGTTTCTATCATAAAAGTCCATATTTGCAGGCTTCAATCAGCTAAGTGCTCCTCACATATGATGAGAGCATGCAAATGAGAGGTCACTTATAATTAAGATAAGATGCATTCAAGCTTGCCAGTCCCTAAAAAATTCTGTTTTACTGAAGAAAAAAAGACCCAGTTATTTAAACTCTAGTGCTGAGTGTGAGGAGGAAACCACGTTGCCTGAATGTATCAGTGGTTTCACAACACCAAGAATAAAACTGGCAGTCTATTGTGGCCTGAAGTTGTACCGGAAAGTTCACTGACATCGCAGCTGAAAACAACCACAAGACACAACACAAAACAGACATTTGTCAGGTAAATCCAGAGGGTCAAGTTTTGAAAGTTGAGTAATCGGGATTGGGTGAAACTGCAGGTGAAGGTGCAAGGAATGCTGGGGTATTTTCAACAAGGCCAGAGGGAGGGATGACTGGTTACAAACCTATCATCTAGAGTGAGTATGTGATGTAGAAAATGTGCTGCCACGGCTACTCTGTGTCATCCCCCAGCAGCCTGCCGCTCTCCAGATCGGTAGACAAAGAGGTGCCAGAGGAAGAGGTGGAACCGCGACGTTGAAACTGACGGGATTGCACCCCGTAAAAGAAACAAAAGGCCTGATGCAAAGAAAAATAAAGGGCGGGATGGAAGAGAGAACACAAAAGAAATAAACAGACTAGAAAGAAAATCTGATAACTGAATAAAAACATGGGATAAAGAGAAACATGAAGAACTCAAAAATAAGACAAAAGCAAACAAAGTAATTGTGTGTGTGATATTATTGCTCTTTCATGGCGTTGTCTTTCTGTCGCTAAAAACAAGAACCAAAGCATGTACGTTCAGGGATTATCCAGTACTGACGACATATTCTGGGAATATAAGAAATAATTGAGTTACACAAATAACAGCGAATGAATGGTTTAGTTGTCTGTTGTTTGGAGCTGACAATTCAGCACTTCTTTACTCTGTGGAGCTCATTGTGTACTGCTGAGGACTGCGAGACACTGATAAGTCATAAATCCATGCAATGATTTTTCCGCAAACACAACGCCTGCAAGTGCAAGTATTATTTTCAGCAAATTAATTAAAACTGAGCAAATAAAGTTGAACAATAACTTCTATTCTTCACAAAAAATGACTCAGTAACTAGCAAAGAAAAGCTAAACACAACATTCCTCACTCTAAAAATGGACAAAAGAATGAACACTCTCAATTCCCATAAAACTCTTGCTTTTAGCAACCTACAATTAAACTGTAATTCTTTTTTAAATGATACTTTCACACGCAGAGCTCATTTTAGAGTCTGCTGTGAGCAAAATGCAGCCTTTATTCCGGTCATTTGTCATCTTCACACAGCCCAGGAACAGCAGGCTCACTCACCTCCTCTATGTCAGCGTTCCTGCGGGCCTTGTAGATGAACTCTCCTATAGCCACAAACACGGACAGAACCAGACCGGCGGCCAGGACGATGAAGATACCGCCAATGTTTTCCACGCCCAAAGCATTGGCCTCTTTGTTGTCCTCCTCTGGACAGCCGTTGCCTCTCCACCACTTCTCCTTCATCATGTGCAGTTTCCCTTCCTCCTGCAGCTGAAGGATGGCGATGGTGACTTTATCTCTGTATGGGGAACCTGGCGAGGGTGAATAGAAACACATTACATTTACAGAGCAATTGCACGCCACTACTCTCTTGTTATTCTTTACTGATAATTACTTTCTAATGTCTACATTTAAAAAAAAAAATCGTTGCAGCCCGGATGAGGCAATACGTATTGATTTAAAATGCATTTCAAGTTGGGCTTTCATATGCACATCAATTCATATTCTCTTCTTTAAATGGTATTGCTATGACTTCACTCCCACCACACACACACATGCACACACACACATGCACAAACACGCAATATCCAGCAGTGCATTGAAGTCTGTTGATCAGGTGAAGAAGGAGCTGAACAGACTAGCTTGTCAGCTCAGCCCAGTCACAGCTGCATCTGCCCTGAGGGTATCAGCCTAAGGCTCCTAAAGCGGTGTGCCACTCAGTTGTGTATTTGGTTCTTCAGGATGTGTTTAACCTTAAACCTGAACCTGTGCCGAGTCCCTACTCATCCTGCCAAACCGATAAATGAGTCAGTAATTGGTAAAAATGGTCCTGATGCACACTCCGTCCCGAACAGTTTGTCTAGCAGCTGGATATTGGAGTGGAGGATGGCATCATTTTTTCCTGCTTTGCATCTATTCAGAAGTCTTGATGCTGTATCACATAAACTGCTCTAGATTGAAACCATGGAGACACAGGCAAAAACATCTCTTCGTGTCCGAAATTAAGGATAATCAGAATTTTCAGCTGCAGTATCTAAGAGGTGCAGGTACCCTTTATATGTCTGCATTTAGTTCAGACTTGCTTGTTTTAGTGGCTTTTACCTGAAGGGAAAAGAGGTTGAATACAGACAATGTCAGAGTGGACTGTACTAGCACAGGTAAGTGCCACTTTACCATATATCTATCTTAATCATCTATGCAGCAGACGTTCCTCCATCCTGTGGTGGGCGTTTTTATTTTCAGCAATGCACGATCTTTTCTAAAGGCAGCAGAGTGAGAGCAGCTGACAACAGGCTCATCAGGTTGTCCTGCTGACATGAAGGAGACTTGAGTCTCTGGTGGAGGTGTGTCAAGATTCAAGCTTCACTTTA
Organism: Amphiprion ocellaris; assembly: GCF_022539595.1. Taxonomy (NCBI): domain Eukaryota; kingdom Metazoa; phylum Chordata; class Actinopteri; family Pomacentridae; genus Amphiprion; species Amphiprion ocellaris. Next base: position 11,399,670 of record NC_072779.1, on the reverse strand, counting down.
TTGTCTCGCATTGCAGGAATTTTGGATCTGCCTTCCACCCATGGTGCATCCATAAAAAACATGCCATGAATGGCAGGGTAAGACAGCCAGAGGGAACAAGATATCTAAGGATATCTAAGGACATATTGTTAAAAATATACCGTAAAAAGGGATGGGTGACAAATAGAAACCTATAATGCAGAGAAAGTACAGAGATTTGTATGCCTTCCTAATGTCTGTGGAGAGAAGAGCCTCTCAGCTGAAGAACCTTTGAACTTTGGAATTTGTTTGCTTCCTTGCGCATAATTTTAGCCTTCAACGCACTTTTTTATTGCTCTATTTGAAATCACTGCACCTTCTGCTGGTGAACACCTTCATTAATCCCGCTGTTGGGCCCATACATTTAAATGTATGCATTTGGCAACTTCCCCTCATGTATATGTTCAACTTATGCAGGTGTGAGGCATGTTCTTGATATGGTAAAACTTAAAAAGTAGAATATATTAAGATAAAAGACTAAAGAACACCTCGAGAGGAAAAGAGAAAGCACAAGAGAGATGCAAGACGTTAAGTACTGCTTGAGTAAACATCCAACAGTGCCCGACTACAAACACAGTCCAGCAGGTTGACTTGCTTCCAGTTTAAGTACTCAATCCAACAAAACTGGCTGAAAACCTTACAGGAGCATTTGCCCATTTGAACAGCTGGCAGAGCTTTTTGATGGTAATGCATTTGCATGCTGAGGATACCGGATCACAGCTCTGCACTTAAAGTTTCAAAATCCAGATAAAATAAAATTGGTATCAAAAGCTCAAAGACCTCCATTTAGAAAGGTTCTATTAAAATTCTATTCTAGTAACACAAGACCTCCAGTGCATTTTTAACAGTGCTTGTGTAAATGGGATTTGCGCAGTATTTACTTCTCTGTGGCTTGTTTTGACTAACACTAAGGTTAAATGTCAATCATAGAGAACAAGTCATGGATGTGTGAAAGTCTGAATGGGTTATGCTGTGTTAAAGGTACCAGTCAAAAATAGAAGCGTTCTGGTCTCATTTTAGGTATAAAATAAGTGGATTATGTTAAATCCATGTTCCATTACAGTAAAAAGACATGTATTTGCCTTTTGACAATGAAGGCAGTGGGAAGGAAGTCATTTTTCTTACCAATAGGTGTTCCCACTCCATAGCCCTTGGAGTCTATGAGACCTCCGATCTGTGTGAGGTTGCAGTTTCTCTGGCTGATGTACTCGATGCTGGTGGACTCCATCAGCATGGCGTAGTCTGTTGTCAAGACCCGAGTGATGCCTTCCCTGTTATTCTTAACTAGCGCTGTGTTCTTCCTGCTGCTCATGAAGGCCCACATCTTCTCATAGGTGGAGATCTTTGATTTCTGAAGGACGATCCAAACAGGCAAAAGTTTGTCAGAAGTTTAATGCACTTATGTGGAAATTATAGGCTATGCATGTCTGAGGCTGCAGATTTACACACCATAGATGCACTTAACTGGATTCGAAATACTATCATACACACATATACAGCAGGATGTATCTTTCAGAGTGTGTCTCGGTGTATGTGTGTGTTTGTTTCTCCTTGCTCAGTCAGAGAAAATGGGACAGCTGTGTTCTAAATCTCCTCCAGCTGATTCAATTTGTTCAAGCCATCAACACAGCCTGCTTCCTCCTATCCAGGCAGTGTAATCACTGGCTGCAATCTGGGAGGATAAAGCCCTGCATGGATCACCCCTGCTGAGCCACAGGATGCAAGGAGAGTGTGTAGCTGTGAGGCGAAGGAAGTGACAGCCCTGTCTGAAGACACCAGCACACTGATACATTATATAATGAGGACTAACAAGTTAACATATGTCTAACTTCAGCACAGACATCCCCAAACACAAACACAAGTCATCCTGATATACATCTTCTCCACATCCAATCATATACTTAAATCTTGATGCATCCTGCAATTCCTGTAATCAAAGTAATTGCTTCTGCCTCTCTCTGTTTCTTTGTTTTTTTGTCTTTTTTTTAAAAAATTGGATGCTTGGCAAAAACACAGGATGATAGAGGTAGTAGCTGAGGGAATATGACCATGATTTTATGAAGGGGAGGTGCTGCACCACAGGCTCACGCTCACATCTAAAAGCATGACATAGAATACAGAATACAAATAAGCTGTTGTGTTATTGTGAATTCAATCTGACGGCCAGATGGGGGGAAAACTACATTTTTTTCAGAAGTGAGCACACAACACTGCGACTACTGTGCCCAATTAATTTGCTCAGAAACCTGTAAGGAAACACAGCTTATTCTGACTTTTAACCTGATAATTACAGCTATTTAAGAAGAAGAACATTTTTTATTTGAAAGATTGTTCTAAAAACAACTTGGGTTGCATTTAAAATGGCATAATTAGATGTAGATTTTTGGGGATTTACAGCCTACAAACATTTTACAGTTTCACTGATGATGAATCCATTTATATGATTTGTATGCTCTTGGTTTGAACAGACGAAGACCATTTTCTTGAAAAATGAATCACAGAAAAGGTTTGTTTTTAGCGTAGAAAATGATACACTGTATTGGCAATGGTCTCCACTTGACATCTGCAACATAATATATAATAACATTTATTCAGCTTACCATTGTGTACAGCATTCCACTGTAGGATCAACAACTTGAACTTTATTAGCTACTTAATTTGCAGCTAAATTGAACAGAACATACAGGAGCTTGCATCGGCTTTACCTTGAAGAAGGTCATTGTGGATCCGTCTCTAACAGCTCCATATTCAATCCTCGTCTGTTTGGCCAAGTCGTCTGCCGAGTCGATGGGTGCGTCCATTCGTTCCACAGTCAGAAAGGCTGCTAAGTTGGCCGTATAGGAGGAGATGATGATCAAAGTGAAGAACCACCAGATGCCCCCAACTATACGAGTAGACAGGGCCTTAGGCATCAGCTCTGAGCCTGAAAGCAAAGGGAGAGAAATGGTGGAAGATTTGGTAATAATGCAGGAATGAATAAGCTAACATGAGCATGATAAGTGCCTTTTTGTGTTTGTACAAAGTGTAAGTCGAACAACTATATTCTTCCAAAGCAAGGTGCTCTGGTTCACATGGAGTTGTTGTAACAGAGTGATTCACACCAGGGCTCCAAATGGACTTTCACTTCTGCTCCAAATGATAAAGCGGCATAGTTATTTTCTCTCTTAGCACTACTTTTTTTTCTCCCAGAAAGTTGCTAAAACTATATATTGGTGTGAAAAGCAAACATAACACTACAAATTAGAAGAACCAAATCTGAAAGCTGAATGTCAAGAAAATGAAGCAGCACATCATGCAAAAACATAATGAAATATTAATCAAATGAGCACCATAACTTGATCATGTTTACTGTAAACCACCAACCAGCTAGATTATGTGCCACAATTAAGCAGAATATGACACGGTGACAGCTTACAGTGTATAAACTATGAAATCTGTCTGAGCCTGTTTTGGATTAGATGATAGAAAGTAAAACAGGAGTAGCAGGACACACAACTGTGTTATTCAGCAAAACGACTTACAGGTTAGAAATGAAATTATGATTTGTATCCATTCGTAATTGAAGCTTCAATTTCTTGTCTTTTTGTTTATGAATACAGTCGTCTTTCTGAACAGCAAACAAATCTGACAAATGTAGCTTGTTGCTGGCATTTTGCTGTGGACGGATATTGTGAGTAGGTTTGCCGGTCATCCAATCAGGCATGTCAGACTTATCCTGCCCAAATCTCCTGCCTTGTGGGAGATCAAGTCTCCATGAAGTCCAACATAATTCTTATAACAGGGTTTGGCTGCAGTTTATGGGAAGTGGATCCAGGCTACACGGAAAGGGCATTCAGAGAAAATAAGAGGCGAATATTGATGTTTTGAATTAAACAGTTTAGAGGAGAGTGAACAGTGTCAGTAAAGTTGTTGCTGTGCATTGAGTGGACTGGATAGTGCTGCAGCATAGAGTTGGTGGTGTTTGTTATTAGTAGCCCTTTAAAGCTACAGTAGTGTAGAGTAGGGTACGACAAAGTGAGATTAATGGGTCAGTAAGGAGAGTTTTCAGTATCATGAAGGTGGCTCTCTTTGAACCTGCTAGATCACCATGATAACTGATGCTGCACTGCTGATGAGCTCCGGTGGAGATGATCTTCTTAGCTTGTCACCAGTTCTTTTACCCATATTCTCTTTGAGCGAATACAGATTCTCAGCTGCGGTTATGTCTGCAAACCTGTGTAGCTACATGTTAATAATTCCACTTAACAAAGCCGTGCAGTTACAGCAGGAAAAGTGTATGTATGACATTACAACTACATGCATCTAGTGGTTGCTGCAAGTCCTGCAGCTAAAGGATCACAGGTTGGAAAATCGATTGGTCTGTTGGTATTTATCACAGAGGATATTCAATCAATAACACTCATTTCACTTTGATTTGGCCAAAGACTGAATTGATTGCCCAGTATTCTTCATTATGGCACATTGTCAAACCTGAAAGCACTTCATGGGTATAACATTTGAATGTCTGAAGACTCAAGTTAAAGAGCTCTAATATTAAAATAGGCAGCTGCATATAGAGTGCACTGAGCGTTAAAAATACATATATTAACTTTTATTATGAACAATTCTCTAACAGCATTCCTCTCCTACATCATTTGCAGTAATAACAGTTAATACTGTACTGTTTTTTCATTTATTATTTATAGCTCTCTATTATAGCAATCTGTGCCTCTTTACTAAAGCAGGTGACACACTATTAGGCGCATTTGTGCTGAAGAAGTATCAAATAATGCACCAGATGTTGTCTTTTATGGGACTCTGCTTAAAGTAAGAGAGGATAAATTTTATCCACCCCTCAACATATAAATTCACACAGCTCAGAACATGATGGAGAAAACTTGAAGAAAGTTGATAAACACTATAATGATATTATATTACATTATCTGAATCAGAACGATTTATTGCCAAGTAGGTTCACACATACGAGGAATTTGACCAGGGGTTTTGGTGCAAAAATAATGCTAAAACAGCACCATATAGAATAAGTGTTTATTTGTAGCTATCAAGTGTATCTCTGGTCATGGTTGGGTTTTGTCAAGACATCTAACACAAAAAAAAAAACAGTATTTCTCAAATTATGTTCCCCAGCTTGTTGGCAACCTCTTCTGCCTGCTGTTTTTGTGCTGGGTAGACAGCATGGAGTGGATGTTATTAAGGCCTTTCACCTCTCTGTTTCACCAAGCACCACAAAATCACATTCATCATGTTAACCCTCCTGTTGTCCTCATTTATGGGCACCAAAAAATATTGTTTCCTTGTCTGAAAAAAATCCAAAAATTCAGCAAAAAAACCCCACAAATTTCTGAAAATTTGCAAAACCTTCAGGAAGAAAATTCCAATAATTCCTTAAAAGTTTCCCTTAAAAGTTTTATTTTCAAAAAAAAAAAAATCCCCCAAATGTGGCAAGAAAATTCTCATAAATATTTTCAAAAAATTAGTAAAAATCTTCCAAAAAAACCTAAAAATATCTAAAGTGATTACATATACATATCAGTAAAACTTTTAATATTTTCTTTAAGAACATTCACAAAAAAATCAACCAATATCCAGCGAATTTTGCTGGATTTTGGTTGATTTTTTTTGTGAATGTTCTTAAGAAACATCTTAAACATTTCTTTTTTCCACCAAAAAATGTTCAAAGATTTCCCAAAAATGTTGAAAATGTGGACATCAGAAGTTTGACTGTGAATTTTTTTTTTTTTTTCCACATTTTCAAACTTTAAACCGGGTCAATTTTGACCTGCAGGACGACACGAGGGTTAAGTGAAAATGCCCTCCAAAAGTCAGAGTAAGCACAATATCAGCAAAGGAGAATGTCTGGTTGCAGAATGACCAAGTCTGGACTTTACACATCTGAGATTAAGAAAACAAACTGCTGTTGTCCTGATTTCCTGAGTTTCAAACTGACAGTTAACGTTGTGTTTTTAAGGCATGTTCACGACTGCAACAACAAAAATCTCCTCACTTAAGCAGTCATTATTATACAAATAATGTTTCTAAAACCTTAACAAATGACTTGTCTTATCCCAAACACTCTTCTTTCTAAAATGCTATCAAGTTGTTTCTATAACAAACCATATCTGAAACATTGTGTTAAAACATCATAAACAGTTCCAGTATCTCTCAGCTGTGATTCTTAATGGTTTTCTGAGGTACAGGCAAATGATGTTGACCTGACAGTACAGGAATCAGCTCAAAAAACAGCTCTAGCTATCAATGTTGAGCTCATGGACAAATCAAGTAGTTTGCTAATTTGGTGGACCTTCTCTCTTTTTCATACTACTGGTAATTTCATTCACTGCAAATCTAAAACTATATATGATGCAGTCACTTGGACAGTCAGTGAAATACCTTGCCGCATGAGAGCTCCAACGCCAAACCAGAAACTGTTGAGTAAAGTGAAATTGTTCTGTATCAGAGTTGAGGAAGGATTGCATGGATGTGGGTTGTACCACTCGTACGGAGTAAACCTGCAAGACAATAAAAGAACAGAAAGAAAGGGAGATGAAAGGAAACTCAAATAAAGACGGCAGTGTGGCTAATCTTGAGGCACTCGCGAACACTAGTCATGTACTTGACATCAGTGAATGCCTCCAGTTCTTCTCCACTGCAATCTACACTCTATTTTGATTTGCATTTTGACTCTCACAACACACGTATTTCACTAACGGGTTGCTAGGTGCAACATGTTGGCAGAGGTTTTACACACTACTTGAGAGAAAGGTGAAGAGAATTTGCAATTACTCCCAGCTACTCAACAAGCACAGTGAAATCCAATGTGGCAGCTGGCAGCTAAAAGCACATATTTTGGTTATTTTAGAGCAGCAGAGAATTGATGAAGTGCAGTTATGCCAATTTGTGACTTTTGTCAGATGAATTTCATACATCAGTGATGACTGTTTGTTTTAAAATGCTCAATGGTAGCATAATCTTGCATTGGCTGACCAGGCCTATGGATCGTTGAGTAGGAGGTCACTGTCTACTATATATCCTATATTATATTCTTTCATTACATCACACATCATCTCATTATCACAAGCATCAATCCATCCTCTTACCTGGCAATCACAAAGAGCACACAGCTGACTCCTGTGCAGGCTAGCAGCACATACATCCAGATGTCAGGAGACAGAGGGTTAAGAAACGAGAACACGCCCGGGTTGGTGCCGTTAGGTTTCCGGTACAAGATGCTGATACCTAAAGTCATGAAGGGCTTGGAGAAGTCGATGACCTTCTCTCTAACATAGGTGATGGTCAGAGGAGCTACAGCGAGGTCTGCAACCTGAAAAAGAAACCCAAAAAAAAGGTAAGACACTACAGGTGCACTGGGTTATTCAATCTCAAATCATCAGATGACGTCTATCCAACAATCTCTGACTTGCTTGAAGCTTTTAATCACAGTCTATGGATATTTAAAATGGTATCTGTGAAATTTAAGTCTGATATATCAAATACTAGCACACTTTTCATACATTAAATTTTGATGCTATGCTTGGATGACAATATCTCCGGAAATATTAAAGATAAACGTCCTGTTATTTCTGATTATGCCTATACTTTTAAAAAAAAAAAAATTTTTTTTTTTTTTATAGCTATATTTGGTAAATCATTTTGAAAGTCCAGAACTATGGTTAGGGTTATCTCAACAATATACAAACCTTGTTAAAGTTTTCTTTTTTTTTACTGCAATATAAACTCTTAAAACTGAGAAGTAAATCTACAAGCAATAATACAATGAGGATATGCAAATAAAATGTTGAATCTTGAATAATTTGTGGAGGACATGTTTTTTTTTTTTAACACCATTTTTTCAACTGTTAACTCACATGGTCGATCAGCTCTCGGACCATCCCGTTCCACTCCCCTTTGTCATTCTGGGCTCCGTATTTCCCATCACCCACAAGCCTGACTTCATACGTAAAACCCAAGATGTTGGAGAGCTCTTTTAAAAGATCCAGACAGTAGCCCTCATAACGGTCATTACCAACCAGCTCCTTCTCTGACTTCTTTACCATCACGTAAGGATTTTCCTGTATAAGGAAAAAAGAAAGAAAAAAAATATATAATTTTTGCTTTCAAGATGTACTAATTTTGTGCTTTCTTAGTAATAAAGGTCCCATTGGGTGAAAAAAAAAAATTGTGTCTTTTGACTGTTATGAATTTGGATTTGTAAAATAAAAGCTCGTAAGATATAAATATGTTTACATCTGCCATTCCTGAAAACTTCCAACTACTGTGCCACACATAACTAGTCAACAATTGTCCAGATTTGTGAATTTGAAATTGTGATCGATAGCTCCAAGCTGTCAATTATAGACGGAGACAGCAAGTTTTCTTCCTGAAGGGGGCGAGAACAACAGCAGCCAATTGGCTTTCAGAGCTAAAAAGCCAGTTTAGAACAGTCAATAAAACCAGGGGTTATACAGTCATGGTGGAATGAATCATCTTTGTGGTAATTTCAGCGGAAATAACTGAAAGACCCACTGGGAATATTTGAGACTTTAATTTATTTGCTGAAAAGAGGCACAATGAGGAACCTTTAATATAAAAAAAAAGCAGGATTTTTATTTTCAATCTGGTGAGTCTTGGTAGAGAGTAAGTATACAAAGCAAATCCAATTTTCTTTGAATGTACACATGTAGGTATTCTAAGAAGAGGATGAATGTGAATCTACTTTGTGTGTAACCCTTTATGTGTGACAATAAGAGAAAATAGTGAAAATACTATTGAACTCATTAGCCTCTCCTGAACACCATTGTATTCATTCATTCTGTTTTCCTCTATTGTCCCCTCTATCTGCGCTCTACACATCTCATATGTACTCCCCTCCTTCTCCCTATGCTGTCCTCTGTTTAACCTTCCTCCTTCCTCCTCCTCACCAGTATTGTGGTGACAATAAGAGTCCTGTTAGCCAGAGAGTCTGTCACATTGTTATTCTTGTCTCGACTGGACTTCTCCGTCAGGTTCATCCCCTTGTACGAGTTCCACACGGCAATCTGGAGAGGCAAACAGGGCTTCAGATTTAGTGAACCACATTTGCTGCTTTGATCAAAAAACACATGACGGAGTCACTGTTGAAGACCAACAAAACTGTAGTTTATGTCCGACGTGTTTACGTCTGCGAAAGCTTTGAATGAGGCTATATATGTATCATTTGTGATCGCTGCCACTTGTGCTGTTAAAGGAAATAAGCTCATTGATTATTTCTTTAATCTCAGAAAACAAATACAGATGCTTATTTAGTCTCCAAGTCTTAACAGGAAACTAGAACCTGCTCCAACACGCTGCATATTAATCACATTTTCTGATTCGGCGAACAGAAAAATGAAAAAGAAGTAAGTATAAAGGTTAAAAGACCTGACGCTCCTGGCTGCTTTTCAACCTTTTGCTCTATTCACTACTCTAAGACATTTCTCTTGGCTCAGGCTTTGCTCTGATGATTCTGGGCAAAGTGTTGAAAACTTTAATGTACAGTGAATATGAAAACGAAGAAGCGTTTTGTTCCAAACAGACTCTGCATCAAGTAAAATGTTTGCAGTCACTCTGGAGGAAGCCAATATCGTTCCTGTTATGTGCAGCGATTTCTCTAACTCGCAGGTACTGAATTTAATGTACAGCCTGAAAAAAAGCTGCTTTTCACAACAAATGTTCATTATAATAAATTACTGCTTTGGATTGAATCTTTTTGCATTTACTCATCGTTTAAAACTGAAATGAAGACTAGTGGCAGCAGAAAGAAGTTCATTTTCAAATGTATCTAAAATAGTACAGCTGCATAACTTGCTTTCTTTTTCTTTTCATATCAAATATTCTTTTTTTCCAGGAGCCACATTAAACATTAGGATTTTCTGGTTTGTTGCTTATGTAATAATAAACTAAAATAGCTGGATCTTTGCCTGTTGGTAATTACTTTGTATTTGTAGATTTTCTAACATTTTATAGATAATGTAATAGTATCACAACAATTCAGACTGAATCTTAATAAAAAACAATTGTTAGTTACAGCTCTACTTGAATACAAAGGTGAAGAAAGGGAAATCACAGCAGCAGGGAGAGCATGAATGAAGAGGGGAGGAATCAGATAGTAGTGTAGTGAGGATAGTGGACAGCATGGTGTGAATGAGACTGTCTGATTTGTCGGAGCAGGCGGTATAATCCAGACAGTTATCAGATTAGGACAGACGCCTGGCAGCCGGATTATGACCCTTCAAATCCACTCAGTGTTAAAAGAGCCAACCAAAGGTCAGGAGAGTTCATGACAGTGATGCAATCAAGCTAAAGACATTAAATTGTTACGCTTCATTGTTAATAGAGCTAATGCAAGTGACAGAGACCAGCTTTTCCTCCTCTGGCAAATTCACTCTGCGAACAAAAAGTAACGCATTTTGGTGTTTTTATTCAGAAACAATGGCCTGTTCATTCATTCCATGCATAAGAGGATGAGTAGTAGTGAACGCATCAGTACCTCTTATTAAACCGAGCTCTACAGAAGGTACAGCCTTATTTTACACAATTTATTTCGCAGAGTAGGGTTGTGTGGCATTACCTATTCCGAAAGATAACATGCTTTTCACTCTTCATTACGCTCCATCTTTATTACTCCCTAACACCGTCAGGCAGATGGAAAATGTGCTCACTTATAACCTTGCTAAAAGCACTCTATATCTCCACTGTGGCACTTTAGCAAGAGTCCACTCTGTGCTGGAGTCCATAAATCTGTCTTATCTCTGGACAGAGCAGATGAGGAACTCTGTGAAAGGGGTTGGATTTAATTAATTGTATTGTCCTCAATCTCAAAGATTAATGGACAGAGTAAGAACAATATTTTTGGACGTGTGGAGAGCGTTTTGGGCTCAGATTGTGTGACTTCACAGCATCTAGCTCATGTAGTTGAACTGTGAACTATGAATATCAGCTGCATGATTAGTCTGCTTGAAGTTTAAGTAATAAGGTAATCTGACAAAGTCAATGAAATTTATGCTAGAATATATAGCCTGGGACGACCATGATGCATACAGTCATCATCTTTTAAACCCCTAAGTCATGGATTTACTGTGTATAACCCTGCAAATTTATCACGCGCACCAGAGCACTCCCCAACAACACAGTGTGGCATAAAAACTGACAGGAATTCTCTCTCATATGCTGTGAGTAAAATGTTATCTGTGAATCCTAAAGCTCATCCTCATCCAGAACCAAATCAGACTGGAAAACCGTTACCACAGAGCTTGAGACGTTACTAAGCCAGGCCAAGAAAGCTGAGGAGGGAAAAAACACATTATTTCCAGAGTAGGCAACAACTTTAAGAGAAAATACTTTATTTCTCAGGAGACTTTTACTTTGTTTAGTCTCATCCTCTTCTTCAGAGTGTATTTAACACTCCAGTGCCCAAGAACTAACACGACTGCAACGGACTGATAATTCATTTTTCATGACCATAAAGTCTGGCGTTTTTTGTGATGTGCTTACCATATAGTGGTATTTCCTCTGAGGGGAGGCTTTTGAGGACTAAAAGCACTGAATGGAATTAAAATTACAGCAGAAATCACTGCTTCTGCACCTTGACAGCATCTGTCTGCCTGACAACTGAGGGAAAAGAAGAGGAAGAAGTTTGCCAGCTTCTGAAAAAAAACTGCTTTTGAGGTGATGAATTAATTCAACATTTGTTCTTTCACTCATCAAATAATCGGTTTTATAATAAGCAAAGGTATGAGGCGAAGTATTGTTACAGGAGCTATATGTCGTGAGACTAAACTGAGAGTTGTGAAACTCATAAAACTTTAAAAGCAAACCCACTTGACAAGAATTTTGCTCCAAACATTCAACTTCATCTAAGTTATTTGGATTTACTTGAAAAGATGATTTGATGCACATCTTTAAAAAATCCACGAGAGTGACATTTAACTTGTGCAACGGCCCACGGGCCAAACACCAGCAAAGGAAGCCTGCCTGCCTTGTAGCAAGCCTTCAAACACAACTTAAGCCGTCATCTCTTCCGCTCACTGGATCCCTCGTGGCTGCAATTAAATCCTGCTATCCTGTATGATTTCCTTGAAAGCATGACAGCAGTCTAATAGTTGCTAAGTAGCGGACGAGTCTCTGCAAAAGTGAAGGATCCGTTTGCTTATTTCTTCCCTACTACTCACAACCTCCAGCTGTGGAAATGGAGCGACATTATATTAAGTAAAATTGCGGGATTTACGTCTTATTTCTAATGGAGGTGCTGCTATGTATGTTTAAACAAAGGAATTCAATTTTTTTTTTCTACTACCCCTGAAAAAGTTCTGACAACTGTCAGAAGAGCGGCAATACCCATACAGGAGGGGCGGGAAACTGAAATGTCAAATACATGGCATTGCTGTACACAAAATCAGTGAAGAGAAACAAGGTTGACAAGGCAAGGAGCAGGAAGGTGCACGGCATATAGAGTGAGAATAGGGCGAGGAGGGGCAAACAACAAACGCTTCGACCAAACAAGGTGCCGGCACAAACCTTGATCCACCTTTTCGTGAGGCGACTTCCGCCCTCCACTACACCCTTCAGAAATCCCAAAGAGGGCAACAAGAAGCACAGTGTGGAGAGAAACAAACACTTGTTGCAGCATTGTTAATATTCATGACGGGACCAATCTAAGCTAAATAATAAATGTGTGAATGGATTATAGGAAACAAAATCTCTAAAGTAGCTCTCGCTCTGTTTTCAATACACACAGACACAGACAGAGACACGCCTTAATGGAATGAATCAGGCGGCGTGGAAGCAGCATGAGAGTGGTGTAATTGGCTGTTCCAGGCCTCTGTGCTCACCCTGGCAGTGCCGTCCTCTTTGAGGCTGATGATGTCCAAATCAAAGTCTCTCCTCAGGCCATCTGTCTTATTAAGGACAATGTGCCCCGTCAGTCCATCCCACTGTGCCTACAAAAAGGGAGACGCAGAGAAAGAGAGAGAAGTGGGAGGCCATCTGAGTTCCTCGTATATATGCAGAGAATTATTGAGGCTCCAGTACAGACTCCCAGGAGGAGAAGTGAAGGAGATCCAGGCAGCGAGAGGAAGTCCATGCTGACAGGCGGCTAAAAGACTCGCTTGATGACATCGGGGGAAATACTAGAGGATGTCTACAGGTTGTTCTTTGGTAAAGTTTTCATAAGCATAAAGGTTTATGTACATGGCAGCTAAAGTAACTGTATTTACATGATGATTCATACTGCCGTTACAGTCGTTCTTCTTCTATGTGTCATGTTTTTCATCAAATGATGCTTTTAAAAAGGCTTCTCTAAGGATTTAAAGTTAAATATCCTGCACAAAATAATGTCAATATTTTTCTTTTTCTTCTATTGTTTAATAGACTCCAGATTTTTGGGTTATTTTATCATTTATTTTTGCTGTGACAGTGCATGATCAGAAGTAATCACACCAGAGATAGCTATCAGCTAATTTGGATCCATTGTCCCTAAGTAGAACAATAATTACACAACAATAGAAAACTTAAAATCTGTATGTAAAATACAAAAGGAAAAGGTTGATTTCAAATACCCTAAGCATGCATGAATAAAAAAACTGTTTTCTTGTTTGTTCTGATACTGAGAGAAAGCAAAGGACGTATACTTGAAAATAAAGTAGTTTGCACCTTGAGGCAAATTCTCTATTTTATTGCTTTTTGAAGGGAAAAGAAGTAAATACAACCTCTGCAGCAAACACACAAATTAAGTACAACCTCAAATGTTAATGCTGTTTTTTAATCTGTATTGTATTTTATTTTAGAATTGCAGCATTTGCAATCATTTGGACAGTCAGTGAGCCAGTAATTAGTACTCCAGACACTCTTTCTTGCAGATCACTTCAAGTCATGAGATATTTTCCGTGTGCCTTGTGGGCACAGCATGTGGACGATCTACCCACAGACTTTTTTTTCTCCAAGTCAGGAAACTGTGAGAGCCATTCCAAAAGCTTTAGCTTATATTTCTTAGCCAGACTCTTTTTAGTTTCTCTTTCCTGATTGACTGCATGACATTTACATCCAGAAATTGCTGATATTTCATGAAATCCGTCCTTCTCTCTATCTTTGCAATGTTTCCTGTGCCACAGGCAGCCTTATATGCTTGACAAATGCTGCTCCACAGAGCTCAATTTCGACTTTATCTGCCCAAAGTGCTTCGGATGTTGACTTTTGTGATCTGCTGGGAGGAAAAGGTTTCCCTCTGTGGCATCAGTCATCGGCTGACAATTCCTAAATGGGTCCGTGTAATGCTTCGCTGTTCTTTGTCCAGTTGATACCACAAAAATGAATCAAATAAAAAAATCGGGTTGGAAATTTTCATTATCCATTTTTTGAGATTACTTCACAAAAGGCAAACTTTCTATTGATTACATTTTTAATTATGTTTGGGTTGTTACTTCAGAATTAGAGTTTTAATGGAAATAAAGATGTTAATATTCTAATTTTCCATTTCTGTGTTTTGTGGTTCGACTGTAGCACCCAGGGGAGTCTTCAGTCAGTCATGGACCCATTAGGGCAGCCACAATATGTACAGCACATCTGACCATGCAATCATTTTGCAGCTACCCTATTATAAGAAGGTCTGGAGTGTTAACCCTCCGCCATGTAAAGATACAAATCTTGAGATGTAAATACATAAATGAATACATGAATGAAAGCAAAGACGACAATATTCTAATAATGTTATAGACTACACATCATCTAATATATACAGTAGCCAATCCAAAAAATCATTCCATGTTCAGATTCACTTCACAATACATAATATGGTTGCCCTACTGGGTTCATGGCTGCCTAATGACTGTCCACCCAGGTGAAAATAGTACAGTCCAACCATGAGTGCAAAACACAGATGGACCATCAGTGAGTCATTTTTTGTTTTGTTTTATTGTTCAAAAACTTAATTTTGATGCAACATAAAGGTGAGCAAAACTTAGACAATTATCAGTGTGTGAAGTAATCAAATAAAATTGATAGAGAAAATTGCAAAACCATTTTTAATTAGATATTTGCAAATTTTACTGAGAAGAATCGCAAAGTGTTACACAAAGCAAAAGTAAAAAGTAACTAAGATTCAAGAAAGACTCTTTTGGTGTTTATTGTAAAAATGTGCCACAAAAGGTGTAACTTTCCTCTACTTTTGCCATGTTTTAACAAGTTAAATAACACCCCTCCACCTTCTCCTGATGTATTTTGTGAAGAACTGCAAGCCAGATCTCAGCTATGGAGCAAACAAGTCGAAGCGGAATTTGCTAAAATGCTAAAATTAGAAGGCAGTAATGTGAGCACAGTCATACTGCAGCACAAACAAGGCCAAGTTTTATTTCTCTTGTGAAAACAGAGAAAATACAACATCTTTGTCTAGCTATGAAGAGCAAGAAGTAAGAAAAGTTCCTGAAGATTGGGAATTCGTCATGCATAATAAATTTAGTGAAGAGAAATTCTCTACAGTCATTATTAACTTATGAGTTGATTTTGAGAAATAACTTTTTTGCCGTTGTGGATATAAACATTTACACACAATGCTAACATTTGAAATCCAGGATATTACCTTCTTTCTGTGTCAGGAAATGATACACACTGAATAACAAAAGCGTGTCCACACATGTAAAATAGAAATCAGCTAGTTTTGTCCACAGAAACACCCTGAATACATCCAGAGGGAGAACGAGAGAGAGAACACGCAGTTTACAGTGGCCGGGATTTAATTTCAGCCACTGAAATGAAAGCTGTGTCCTCATAGCCTGCGCTCTGTTGTAAGAAATGATTTTTAATTGAGTGTTGTGTGAGACATATTACAGGTTCTTGCAATCAAAAAGGCTATTATCGAGTGATGAATAGCGCAGGAAGACAGATGCTTCAAAGGAAGGGCAGCGGCAAACAAAGCCAAAAGCTGAGGAGGAGAGAGACACTAAGATGCAAAGAAACCGAAAAAGTGGGTTGGGGCATGAAGATGAAAATACGAGTGAGGGGACTGAATGATAATGTTCCTTCTCCATGGCAGGCAACAGTCCTCTGCTGGATTTAAGACTTAAGAGATCAAAACACTCATGCATCAAAGGCCTCATTTCTGTCTGTAGGCATCTGGTCTGACAGTCAGGCTGGGCCACATCCTTTCAACTTGTAAGTACATAAATACCATGTATTTTCATGTTGTGCACTTTCAGAGGCAGAGCTTGGCCTGTCAGTAGGGACCCATAAAATATCATATCACACGAAATGATCTGACATCCGGCTTTGGTGAATTTCACGTCTGCGAAAGAGGCATTACAGATTTTAGGGATCTCGCCCTCAAAAACACACTAAAACGCATCATCAAAAATGTACGGTGGTCAAGCTGAAAGCAACAGGAGCTTCTCAGGCCTTGCTGGGGATTTATGACACTGACCTCTTTGAAAAGGTTCATGAAGCGTGGTCCGAAACGCCATGGTTTGTGGCGGTGGCACTGCAGGGAGCTGACGGTCATCTGAGTGGCACGCTGGGATGCAACAGCGACCATAAACACTGCGTCATACATCAAGGCTGCGTCTGTCTGCAGAGGAGGCAGCGAGAAGAGAGTTTTTTTTCAAACGCTACACTCAAAAGCAAATAAACATCGGCTGTAAACAGCTGAATTATGACACCGAGGGAGCATGTTTTGTAGATGGAAACGCAATAAGTTGAAACTATGATAGTTAATATAAGAAAATGTTGCCCCCAAACAAGTAAACAACACATCATGCAGATATGACAACTGAATAAAAACAACTGAGGATTTACATTTTTACTATGCTGCAATATAAGTTCACCAAAGATTTACAGGTTGCCAGATGTTTGTGGTTTACACTGGTATGGAAGCAGCATACAAATAGCCATCGCTGGCTCTCTGATGTCTGTCTGCTTACAGTCATGACTCCGTCCATCAGGCCCATCTCTTGTTTGGGACCCTGCAGTCTTTCCATGGCCCATTTGTCCATCGTAGAAGTCACCCACGGGTCATCGATGTTCAGCAGTCTGAAGCCCGTCATATTGACCCCGCTGTAGCGGTACGGCTCCAAATCCAGCGCAAACAAATCCTGTAAGAGGAGAGGCGAGATGGAGATGAGCAGCAGGACGGAGAGAAGAATGTGTGTTTAATGAGAGAGAGCATGTGCAGCCTACATATTTAAGCTCGAGTTCATGGTGCAACTTTCTCATAAACACTGATTTATTTTAACATACACAGTAAATTAACAAAGCCAGTTTTACTTTGCAGTTTCAACTGTGCATTTTTACAACTCACCAAAGTCGTGAAGAAAAAATGGTAGTACTCGGTCATCATCCCCATCGATGAAAGCTGCAGCATCAAAAGAAGAAATACAGTAATGAACTAAAATGCCAGGCCATATTACTCATCTTAAATATGACAAACTATTCAGCGCTACAGCTTGTTTCATGTGATAAAATACAGTGTGTCTGGTGTATCTAATATGTCAAACAGTGGTATTATGATATTCTATACTGAGGGTGTCATTATAAACAAATAAGAATGCTTCAGATATGAATAAAGGCAAATTATAGGTTTAAAAAAATAGTCATGTACAGTACCTTTTATATCATTTAGGTTAAAAAAATATCAATTTAGTTTGAAGTATAAGGACAACAGAAATGGATATTTTAGATTATTTTTCTTCTTCTTTAATGGTGCAAGACTTTCTCATCTGTTCAGTTCATCAGCCATTTTTGGAATCAATGTACAACAGCATCAAAGCTAAATAGGCTTTGCCCAAATTGCAAAAAACAAACAAACAAAAAAAAACATGATAAACAATAAGTTGCAGGCCATTTAGAATAATAAGAAAAGTTTTACGCTATCTGGTAGAGAAACTCAGCAACTCTCTATTATATCATTTAATGGCCATATTTTAATACATAATAGAATCCTTAGCAAACAAATGAAATACTTTCCATGTGATTTTCCACAACATAAAAATGCATTGTTTGGATAAGTCTCATCAAACACTCTACCCCCACAGGATGCATAAACATGCTGTGAAATCTGTAGAACAAAAGAGCAAACTGTTGAACAGAAACTTTGATGAATCCCTGTACAGACCTGCTTCAGGAGCTCTGCAGCCATGCGATAGGAGCAGTCAAAGATAATAAAGAACTCTCTGTCTTTCTTCAGTTCCTTAAGCAGCGGTCGAGCGTCCTGGTTACCCGGGGTCAGCTGGCGGATCTTGATCTTCAAGTTGAACTTTGCTGGAGCCTTGATCAGCTCCTGCATCCGCATAAGACCTAAAAAAAAACCCCAGAAAATTAAATCTTATTTATCCCCTCTAGAAATGTGCTAATTTCCTTCCCCCCCATGCAAAGGTCAAGGTCAAGATCAGATACAGAACAAAATTTGTCTACTTTGTTTTCAAACAAGAATCATACTTCCGTCATAAACAAACTCCTGTATCCTGTGCCTGTTCGTGCACAACATTACGTAATTGTGCGAATGTGTTTCTATGTGACATTTCAGGAAAGTACATTTCTGACAGAAAATAATCGGTAAAAAAAAATCTATAATCTGTGACATTTTAACAACAGAATTTCACATTCTCTGGGTCATAGGCAGGAACTCGATAAGGGAAACCACAGGATTTGATGCCATCAGTGTTGTGGTTTGGCTCTTCACAGTGTGAAGTCAGAGGACATGAATATTGGCAGCTGTTTGATATGAGCCACTGATGCCCGGTCACAGATTGGGTTCACTGGCCAGCACCAAGAGGGCGACTCTGGTAGCCAGAATTGTATTTTGTAATTACAACCATGACATGAAAATACAGTCCAGAAAACAAAAGACAGCACTTTTGACCTCTTCTGCCTCTCACTCCTTCATTTCAAATGTCATGCAGTTTGAAGGCTGATAACCAGCAATGCAGTGAAAAACAAAAAGATATTAAGAAAAAGCAGTGTGTTTTTTTTTTTTTTTTTTTTTTTTTTTTAATAAATGTTAAACTTATTCAGTTGGAGAGCTGGATGATACACTATTATAACACTGATATAAAGCATAATATTGTGTGTTATTTTAGTTATTGTAAAATAATGGTAAGGTTTATATTGCATTTTCTTTCTCTTAAAGGCAGTTTCCTGAAAACTTTCCTGTCCAAACAATTTTGTGAAGGAAAAAATAGTTTGTAACAATATCAATATATTTGGTGTAATAGTTTTGTAATCCAAAACTATCCTACTATAATGTAACACTACTTTCCTTGTGTATATTTGTTTTATATCCTCATGAAGGAGGGACTAATCAAGGAATTCTTGCTTCTATTGTGTCCATTTCTATGTATTAGGTGTGTAAGTAACTAACGGTAGAGTAAGTCATTCTGATCCAGTATAGTTTTAGTAGTTTTTAGGCTGGAACAATTCTCTTTTGCTAGGATTGTTGTTAGTGTCATTGCCATGCCAGTGTGTATCCATGAATTCGAGGGACTTCTCAAGGAGCATTAAAGGGAGGGTTGTGTTTGTTTGGCTATTATCAATCAATCAGTATCAAATATCAACAAACTTGCTCAGAAATGGCTTACTCCACCTTTAAGTATTTGTGAATCAGTTTTAAAGGTTACAATGGCAGCCAGATTAATGCAATCAATGGGCTCTACCTGTGCTGTCCTCATACACCACCGTCATCTTCCTCCATTTGAAGAATGTGACTACGTCCAGGATGGCCCTGGCGATGGCGGTGTACTCAGGGTACAGATTGATGAAGAAGGTGTCTTTGTTGTCCACTGACGGATGTTTCCAGCGTGTCTGTATGTGAGGGACTTCCAGAGCATTGCAGATGGACTGAACAGCACTGACCGAGGAGCTGTGAGAAGGGCCGAACACTGCAACCACCCCGAGAGCGAGCTGGTCACACACTGCAGAAAAAGAACAGCACAGAGACAGATGGTTGAACAATAGTAGATCTGAAATTGTTTAATCAAATTCCATTGCTTTGGGGAACTGAAACTAACATTTTCCATTTCCACTTCTGATTAAAAACAAAGATGAGTAACTGGATAGAAAAACATTATATGATTGTTTTTTATTGGGATGGTTAGAATAGTCTCAAACAATAGTAAATACAGAGTTTCAAATGAAGATTATTGGTTTATTTACCAAAAAAACCCCAATCATTTCCAGATTTAATGATTAAATCTGGAAATGACTATTTAAGAGCACTGGAAGCTAAATCAACAGAGCCAAAATTAGATTTATCTTGTTTTCAAATTTAACTGGTTTTGTTAACTGGGGTTTCATTTACTTAGACAGAAAAGATTTCTTTTGTTTATCGAATGGTCAGAAATTTAAAAGAAATGCATGAATTTCTGAAGAAGGTAACTGTCAGGGCCCCCTCCTCCGCCCCCACCTGACCTCCTTCTCTCTCTCCCTCTCTCTCTTGATAAAACAATTATTTGCAACTTCTTGAGTCTATTCATCCAGAGATTTGTTGTTGTTTGTCTAACTGCTTTGAAAATAAGAATTTTGAGCTGAAAATTGATATTCTGCAGGATATTATCATCAAGGATGACTATTTTTTTTAACATAAATCCATATTATACTGAATTTAAAAGTTACTCAACATTATTATGCAAGTCCTCACTCTCTAGAAATGTCTCTCATCATTTATGTTACAGTTTAGCCAACATTTTATGTAATTATGGCACAAAAATCATCTGTAACACAGTTGACAACAAAATAACACAGTTGACAGAAGTAACACAGTTGACAGGACACATTAGGAAAAGAAGAGAGAAACCTTTCTTTGCAATGAAAACTATGTTTTGATTGATTTATTATTTGAATATTATTTGTTTTTATATTTATTTATGTAATTACTACCTAAATCAGTATAATCAAGTCAATGTGTTTAAACCAACTACGCTCAATAAGCATGAACTATGAAAATAAACCATGTTAACTGTGTTACACTTGATGGATGACACAGTTGACATTTCCTCCATTTTTTGGACTTTGTGCAAGCTACAGACATTGAAGATGTCAGCACATGACCATGATCAACTCATATTTCTGTGTGCTTTCTTTACATTTTTGTCATTAAAACATATAAAGTAAGTACACAGGAAAATGTTGATAACACAGTTGATGAACAATTAATCCGCTCCATGTGTAGACATTTTGATGAAATATTGACAAGGAGGAGTTGAAACTTACCACACTGTCTTCAGGGTTCCCACCAAAAAGGATGTGCCCTCCACCAATGTGAGTCATGTGATTTTGGAGCAAACCAGTGCTGATTTATAGGGGTTTTATCAGTGGGTAACACAGCTGACGATGATTTCTCGGACAGACATTAAGTGAATAATTTCATGTATATTAATATTTTAAATAGATTTAAAAACAGCTTTATCATGTTATAATGATTATTTTTGAACAATTAATGCTGAAATAATATATAAAAACATATATTCTATTGTTAAGTTTTAAGAGCAAACTTGATATTGAAGAAATCGGACAGCACAAAAGCTGTAAATTCCAATATATAATTTGCATTTTTTGCAAAATAAATTATGGAACTCGTTACCTTTTTCTTTTAAATGAAAGAGAAATATCATCCAATCTGAAATTGGTCATTGCTTGAGAAAATGACCAACAATATTTGATAAAATTGACAAATACACCCCATGGACTTGAAATGTACCCCTAATTATAGAATCATCCACAGACTGAGGTCATGCCTACTGGACTCAAAGGCCGGTTTTGGGCCAGAAAAAAACCCTAACATGGACATATTCATGCTGGAACTAGAGCATTATTATGTCATCACTTGCATTGATAACACAAACACAGACGTCTTACAATCATTTCCTACCTCTCCTGGAAGCCTCGAATCCATCAAAGAGGTTGATCCTCTGAATGTCGTAGGTCAGAGTGGTGTTGGGCATCAGGGTCTTGTTGCGGTTTATGTTATTCACAGCAAACTTGAAAGCGAGCTCGTCCATGCTCACCAACTCGCTCTCTCGGGTCTCAAAGATACCACCTGAACATGGAGATGGGGGGGAAACGCAAAGACCATCAGCAGAAAGCTTTAAAAGTTCAAAAAGGATACTAACTAAAATCATCCTGAAGCCTATGTACACTACACTGCACCGGGGGACTTGTACTCTTGAATTTTACTTCATCAAATACATGAAATTATCAACAGAGCAGCAAACGTAATGGAATCAATGAGGTGTTATGGATGTTATTCATTTAATATCATAGCCACCAATTCATAAAAAGCACCCTTTGTGAAAGGCTTGTTCTCACTAATAGGTTCATTAATGCTTCTGAGATAACTTCGTAATGCTGTATAGATCAGTTGAAAGCCATCAGTACAACACAAATCTTGGGTTACAATGTTATAAAACCACATTTGCTTAAATATCCTTTTTAATTAATGCAAGTAATTATATTCTCAGTAACACATTTGCACATTTTCAAGCTACTGCATGTTCTTTTAAAAATTTTAATAAGCTATAATAAAGGGCTTTATTCATCAGATCTGTAAGTGTCAAGAAGATCTAATAATCATAATTAATAGATGGTCAAACTAGTCAAAAGTATTTTTCCCAACCTGGAAAGCCTAAAGTTATTAGAGAAAAGGGTTATTCGCCATTAAGAAATCATGTAGTACAAGCTATAATGCCTTTGTAAATGCCATCTTTTGGTAGTGGTGGTGTCTTATTATGTAACTGGAAACAGGCAGGAGATATTAGAGTAGATAAAACATAGATTTAATTTACATAACAGAAGCTTTTTATAAACATGAGGTCTACAACATGCACACATTGGATATTTGTTGTACAAATGCACCTAACAGTTTGCACATTCTGAAATTATGCACAATATTCCGTGCAGCCCGACTTAATGAGGGTGATAAATAGTTATTTTTATTCCAGCCAAACTTCTCTGTCATAAACAAAGCCATAAATACGTTATGCCCACAATAAAAGATAATATTTGTCGTTTCAATGCCAAGAAGATAATTAATTTAAAACCCTCACAGAAGCATGCAAATGAAGATGAATATTAAGTGTTTGAGGATGAGAAATCACTTGTTTTTATACATATATTCTAAACACTTTGTCTCTTTGTCTTCGCTGGAGGAAGTTTCTGATGCAAACTGTTTCTCCATTGCTCTCACTTTTACAGTGTGGGGACCCAAGGCCACATAGAACTCGCTGCATGGACCAGCTGTCAGCAATCTTTCAGGAAACAATACTGTTCAGACAGACTTCTGAAATTGCCCTCAAACTCCTCATCAACATCCTGTCATCTGGGCACAGAAGATGTGAAGTGTGGATTCAAAGGCCAGATGAAACGGAAGTAGCATAATTGCTCCCACAGTGTGAAAGGGCAGGAAATAAAAAGGCTTTTGAGCTTCTTGTGGAAGTTCAAAACAGGCTTTTGTAAGATGAGTCGAGGCACATCACTCACGACAGGGACAAAAGAAAAAATTAATTGAACAAGTAATTGTCAGTCCTGTAGTTAGCATTTTTCAGGAGACTTTCCTGAGCGGTCAGAAAAAGGTTTCTTTCTGAAGCTATAATTTCAAACAATTTGCTCACTTTCTTGGACTATTTGTCCAGTTCCAGCAAAGTGTTCCTGTCTTTTCCCAGGCTCTGATTTATTGCAGTGAACAAACTGCATAATGGTTTTTCAAGAATACCACAGTTTTCACCAACTCTGAAACATTGACAACAGCAGAGCAGGAAATCCTGGTCGCTGGTTGATTGTTTTGGTTTGCTCTGAAGATGTGCAGCAGTTGTGCATTCACTCATTCTTGTCCCACTTCTCAACCAGATGCTGGGATTTACTGTGAATGAAACATGATGCAGTAAAATGGTCCGTCATGAGAGGGATACATGGGAATTCGATTTAATGAATGTATGCCAAATTTTTTCTACATGTGTAGTGATCGTCAAGTTCAAGTACATAGTTTTGCATGTTGTAAAACAACCTCAACTGTAAAGAGTACATAATAAACCCCATTGTAACAGCAATTTTAATATATATATATATATATATATTTTTTTTTTTTTTTTTTTTTTAATGTGAAATTAGAGTCAATAGTATAAAGCTTGGCTTAGCACAACGGCTGAAAATGAGCCTCACAATAGCCTTGCTTTCTGAAATAGTAAAATTTTACAAATTAAGGTGGAAAGAATTTTTTTTTTTTTCCACAGTAGCCTACTTAACCTAGGGGTGACCCTGTTAAGACCATTACTTCCATTGGGACACTCACACGGACAATTTAGAATCACCGGTTAACCTCAGCATGTTTTTGGACGGTGGGAGAAAGCCGGAGAACCCAGGGAAAATGCAAACTTACAAACTAACATGCAGACAGATCCCAAGCCCAGGCCAGAACATGAACCAGGGATCTTCCAGCTGCAGTGCTAACCACCGATCCACTGTGCAGCAACACTGTCAGATTTAACCACTTGTTTCAGAATGACATGCATTTCTGCTTGGCGGTGACTCTGCTTGAGTGATGCTCTGGAACAATCTGAGCAAACATGACACAGACAGTCCCTGAGATCACAAACACCCCAGCAGAGCCTGAGATTCACGTTTAAATGAACAGAAACAAGGAGACCAACTTAAATGGTTCTCAATGTACATGATCTAACCATTCCTCTCATTCTTTCCTTTATCCACAAATTAGAAGGTGTGTCTTTGCAGCAGTTCAGGTTTGCAGCTTGCTGAGATGTCATACCAAAATGCGCACTGCTCCCAAACGGCTCCTTGTCTTCCTCCTCTCTACCACTGACTGAAAAGAGCAGATACAGAGGTGTGCTGCAGCTTTCTTTGTGAAATTGCAATAGTTATGATATTGAACCTTTAAAAAGGAAGAGACAGGGAGGAGGGGGAGATTCGTTAGTCTGTAGAGGCTGGAGTAGCAGCAATGTTTTGAGCATGGAGCAGTGCAGAATGAATCAACACTGCTTCAGTTATAAAGCATGCTAAGTGGGTGGGCCTGACTTAAGTAATAAACAATTGGACAGAAAAGAGTCTTGTGCCTCCCTGACTTCGTGCCCGTCTGAACTAATGCAAAGCTCCATGTGTGGGGTCAAGAATCACACATTTCCTTTGACTTCGTGCAAGCATGCACAACCTTCACATCTTGATGCAGGGGATCAGCAGCATGCTGAATGTACACAGATGAACATATGGCAAGGCACTATTATAGTCACTTGATACAAAGGAAATCTACTATGAGATATGAGACTATATGTGCGACATCAAACATGAAGCATATCCTTTGAATTTGTGCAAACATGCATGACCCTCGTGATATGAAACAGTGCACCAATTATATATACTTATTATAGATTATATGTAATATGAACTTTTCATGGCCTTTGAGCAATGTTTGATGACATTTAGGCAGAGGAAATGTTCATATGCTGTGGAGGACGAGCGGAAGCAATAGGTTGTGTAGCTTATGGGAGATACCACAGTGTTAGCATGGGATGTGGAGGCCATAACACCAAGGCCTGGACAGGGCCTTCCCAGAGTGTCGAACAGAAGCGCATCTCCATTGCATTGGTAAGTCATTCTAGGCACCTAATCACAAAAGAGAGGGAACAGAAAGTATATGAGCACTAGCGATAAAGATCGAAGCACTTTTATAATAATATTAATCAGCTTTGAAAGCCTAAGGTTAATGGCTTGCTTATGCTTATCTTAAAAGAAGGCAGATATAGGCTTTGGGCAAAGGCAGACTACACCCTGGCCAGGTCAAGAGTGCATCACAGGGCCAAAACAGAGACAAACAACAAGGTGCATTCAAATCACACCTACGGATGGTTTAGAATCATCAGTTAATATCAGCCTGTCTTTGGACTGTAGGAGGAACCCAAAGCACTCGGTAAAATTCCCTCAGTTACCATAAACACAGTGATTGTAATATCCCATGACGGCCTTGAATCATGATCTTGAGAGTAACAGACATTTCAACACAACCACCAAGACTTTTCTACTTTCCAGTCTGATTTAGATGAACTGGATTGAATTTAACTTGACTGATATCATTACTTGACAATTTGTGGCTACAGATGTGGCTGCAGCGGAGGGGAAAAGAGTCCGACCGGCAGAGGGCGCTGGAGCTGCAGGAGTCCAGTGGATTGACTACGACGTCACATAAGTGGGCGGCAACAGCCGACTTGAACCCGGAAGCTGTACAACAGGTAATAGTCGCTGAGAAAATGTGGATTTCGGAATACGTGATGCTTAGTTCTTGACGGCTTACCCTGCTTGGAGGTTGGATTTGACTGCTAGAAGCTCTTGCAGGATTTTAAAATTGTCTAAAGAGGACGAACGGGACTTTTTTTCTGAGTAACGCCGGTCTGATTGGCAGTGTCACCTTCGGGAAGACTGGCCCGCTTTGATTTTAAACGCTACGATCCTATTTTAAAGACGGATCGGTCGGTCCCGACATAACCACAGTCAGAAGGTAATAATAAATCTCCAGACACCGAGTTTCCTAACCTGCATGAGGGCTCTCTGAGGAGGACATGATTTGCGGATCTGCAGAGCATGGTGGAGCGGGCAGAATGAATGAACGCTGCCTCATTTATAAAGCACGCTAAGTGGGCTGGACTTAGTAAGTAGTAGATGATTGGACGGAAAGGGGCCTTGAGAATCAGTGGCTGTCTGAACTGAGCTCCATACTGTCATTGGCTGACATGCCACTGTGGTACTCCAGTCTTTTGCGTTGCATTTTCCTTCTTTGGGCTGCAGGTTATGGTTCAGTCTGTATCACTTGTTTCCAGAACTCTGGATTATTAATAGTATTAATTAAATCCACAGCTAAACCCAAGTCATACACACTGTTACTAATTAAAACAAACAGATTGTTTATTTATGTTTTAAAATATGCAAGTTGATACAATCAAAACACCTTTCAATGACAAAAATAGAAAATCTTCAAATTCCTACAAAGTCAGTGTAAACATTTTCTGTGGGTCAGAACTACTTGGTTGAATGGGAGAGAGCTGTTAAAATACATCTATATACAACAGCCATAGAGAAATATCTTCATTTATCAAAAAAAAGAAGAAAAAACAGCCATAAAATAAAAATTACCGGTTGTAGTTCTAGTTCTATGAATACATGCATACTGCTGTAATGGACTTCACCACTGGTTGTGAGGAGTGGTCTTTTTTTCCCCTCAGACTTTTTGCTTTCAGTGTAAATATAATATAGAGCCTCGTTTGGAAATATCTGCAACAAAGGCTGTGCAGGTTCGTCCATGACCAAAGACAATCAAGATGATGTTGACAATGAAGTTGAGAATGCCCTAAAATATTTGAAACCTTGTTTTAAAAATAAATAATTTAAAAAAGCAGCCAAGTCACTGGAGCGTTAAATCCATTTCCTCATGTGGAGACAGGCTGGATTGTTGAAAGATGCAAATGTTTGTCAGAATGGTCTGTGGTGCCACCCCTCGTCTCCATTAATCGTCAAATTTAAATTTCATCCAAAAAGCTAATTAGCATACTTTCCCAAATGTGCCACATAGCCTTAAACACTGCTGAAACACAAGCAGCAATAAAACCGTCTAAACAATCATTTATATGGCAGTTTTGTTGTTCCGTTCCAGCCATTGGTTTCAATACTTGACACAAAAAGTCAGCAAATTTAGCGAAAAGACTACGTATATATTCTTTGAGTTGGACTTGTATGAATAAGCTCTTTGAAGTAAATTGCATTTGCTCATTCTTCAAACAGGCAGTGATAAAAATCCAGGGAGTTGTTGAGGGATCCTGAATTATTGGGTCATCAAGACAGCTGGACGATGATATTGTATAGTTCCTCGCATATAATATGGGAAGCCGGGGAGAAAATGTATCAAGACTTTGTATGCACTTAGTACTAAGTGCAGGTCAGATTATTGTAGCCTGAGAAGCTGTGTGCTGTGTAAAGATTAGTGGATCGTGTACACAATGTAAATGAACCTTAATACCTGGCTGTGTAAGTTGGCCATCATGATCAATGGCTGATACATGCCACTCCCTCCGATTTCCCATAGGGAAATATCTGTAAAGCCTTGATTCGTATTCTATGCATGCTAAAGGGATAATAATTTGTCAACACCACATTTCCATGCATTCATACTACATATCAACATTCAAGCACACACACACACACACACACACACACACACACACACACACACACACACACACACACACACACACACACACACACACACACATAAAACATCCTTGTATACCATTGTAGCAAAATAGTATTCAAAGAAGAACCAACAGGCCCTTGATATTAAAGTTTCATCGGCTGTGATCGAAAAAAGTTTACCATGAAAATGTGTATCTTTGGTGCGGTATGATGGATGGATAAGAGGTTCATCTGCCTCCATTTAGAGGAAAACAATAAGTTCAAGAATCAATCTGAGCTTTGTGCCACCCTGCGACGCAGACCTGATCAATCTCTTCAACAACCCACCGTAGGGATGAAGATATTCGCATTTCTGTGTGCACAGAGAGTTTCACACCATCCATCCTTCGCTTCACTATTTAATTACAAATAATTATGTTTTACATTAGTCATTTGTCATCCTTTGTTTTGGAGCAGCTTGAACTCTACTGGTGCAGTCATAAAAATTGTATTTTCTTTTAACAAGATGTTTTTCCTCGCAAATGAATTAATGTACCTTAGAGTACTAAAAGCATTCATTTAGCCCCCAAATAATGAGGAATAATTCGCCCCAGGAAAGCACATCCATCTGGCATATAAGACACGGCAAATGGATGCTACAGGACTCTGTAAATGCCGTTTAATATGTTTCAGGGGTTTGCAGGTAGATTTTATCTGCATAAAATTCAATCACACTCAGGATGCACTGAGACTGCTTAAAACACAAGACAGCTCATTATGACCAAATTGAGGATGACTGGAAATATAAAATGTAAGTTTTTCCAGTGTCTTTGGAGGTAATTAAAGGTTGGGTAAGATCTGCATTATTTAAAAGTGCTGAAAATGTAATATGTCTGCTGTATAATAAAACAGATCTAGCATTTATTATCTATCTATCTATCTATCTATCTATCTATCTATCTATCTATCTATCTATCTATCTATCTATCTATCTATCTATCTATCTATCTATCTATCTATCTATCTATCTATCTTTATGGTTTGTGAACTCCCACATTATGCATTTCTCACAGAGACTTCTAATCTGTTGACAACTTACCTGCCTGACCTCTGTGATGTTTGTGTAAAGCTATGCAAGATTTAATGCATAATCTGTCTGTAAAGCACAAAGGGGATATTATTTTGCTGTGTTGCAGTACATCAAAGTCACACATTGCCTTTGCTGCCACGTTTCCACAAAATGCTCCATTTCAGCATAACTTATTCAAAGTGTAATGATTAATTGATGATAAGGGGACATTAATAGGCAGTTACTAATTATCATACCACCATGTTTAACTGGTTTTCACACTTTCAACTTTGACCGCTGGATGTTTATCACCCAAAAAGCATACTGAGTCATCCATTATTTAGCACTACTTTTCAGCCGAAGGCAGTTACACATCAAACTGCCACTCAGTACCTGAGATAGAAGCACTGTGGATCTTTCTAAGAGCTCTGAGAGATCACTGAATTGGACAAGTAAGAGTGTTCTCCATTTTTTTCCTCACAGCGACAGAAACTACTGCCATCAGTGCATTTCTGAAAACAGGGATTGCCAAGCATTTTGGACAGGTTATGTAGCAACAAGCTGGAGGAAATGCATCTGGGAGAGCAGAAAAGGGTCTCAGGTGTCAAACATTTCACTGCACATTGTTGTTCTAGGTGGGAAAATGCATAGGAAACAATTTGTTCTGTGTAGAAAAATCAAAGGAGGAGTGGCCAAACAAGGCAAAAATGCAATCAGGGGTGTTGAGACGGAGACATGGACAGACAGGAAAAACTGAAAATGACTGCAAGGGCAGCAAAAGGACAAGGAGCTGATGAAAGTTATCATGTACTACATCAAGAGCCTCTCAATGTGCACTCGCATAAGTGGTGATGCGAAGAAGGAAGCAGTTTTAAAACTCCAATCATTTTAAACATGTCATGCATTCGGGCCGGAAATCAATAGCAACACTAATGCAGCAAGCAGAGATTATAAGATGCTTAGCCGACACTGTCTGACACATTTCTAGCACATTACTATGCAAGAACCAGATGCTTTTTGAATAGCCCCTAAACTGACATTAAAAAAAAGAAATCCTTGGTTGTCATTTGCAATTTTTGGCACAAGTTTTTGTAACAAAAGTGGTTTGCATTACACAAGCTTTCATACCAACCACAGCTTCCTTTCAGGTTGAGTCTCTCTCAGGTTCCAAAATTGTTTGTTTTGTGCTCACAAATGGAGCAGGCACAGGTGCCACTATGAACAAAGAAAGGACTGGAAAGAAAGGGCCATTCTGAGCTCAGTCTGCACATCACAAGAAGAGCCTCATGAGACCATGGGATCAATACTTACAAATAAAGAAGGTCAGTCATGTAATTCCATGACAAGCCCCAGCTCCCCCTTCTTACTCCCAGCCAAAAGTGCTGGGTTTCTGCCAGCATGATAAACGATTACGCGCCCGAAGAAGGCAATTCCACAGTATATCCGTGTATATATCTTCCACAAAAGTGAGACTAACTTTCCAAAACTCTGGCAATTTAGCGGAGGAGCAATTCATTCATTTTCCTAATAGCTTACCTAATTTCTCAGAGAAAAAAGAACTAATGAATAAAATTAAGCAGGTAGCCTTTTTTTTTTTTTGAATAAATCTAGGTTACGGCTCCAGCTTAACTTAAGCAAATCGATTTAACAGAAGGCAACACCTGGAGCCAAACTTTGCAGTTCTCAGATTAGTCTCTCTCTTACGTACACACATGCAGCGACATGGACACACAAACGCACACTTTGATAGCGTCTCCTCTGTATGTAAATCTTTTTAAATTGTGAATTTCCAGACTTGTGTTGTTCAAGGGGTCTCAGCTGAAGTATTGGTATTGAATGGTGCTGCATATTAATGTGTGATCCAGGGCTAAACTCCACATCATAAAACCACTACATGTGCATAAAAAGAATAAATGCTGTCTGTGCCAAAAAAGATCTAACACATAGGTGAGTATGCATCTTCATCAAAACTGTCCATCCTCCAATACTGATATCCAAAATCAGTATCAGCCTAAAAAACTGTTTTTAATAGCTTATTCAAATGATAGGTAGCATAACTGTGAAAATAACACTTTTAAAACAAAGAAAAGTGCATTCAGAGAGCACAGTATTCCAAGAAGGCTGCTCAGTCATTCTATCATTTCCAATGGCTGAAATCTTTAATAGAAAATGACCTTACACTGAGCAGAGGCGTGTGTTATACATGTGTACGTTCAGTACAGATACCATATTACGTGGCTTAAATATGTAGCGGGCGACGGGAATTGATGGAACTCGGAAACATCCCCACGATTTAATCACTTGTTCCTTGTATCACTTCCGGATAAGTGCTGATAAGTCTGCAATGGTTGATTTGTAGTAGGATCACAATCCTGTGATCGTCAGCAGGCAGCTGACGTAGTGTTCATTTGTTGCCATAGTTACAGTGATGCTGTGCCGCTATCTCGCAATGATACAGGAATCTTTAACAAATGTGTGGATCCAGACTATAAGCCGCATCACTGCCAAAATCTAATCACTTGGTCCTTGTGTCATTTCTGACCATCACTCAAAATTTCATCCAAATAAGTTAGTCCATTTCTGAGTAATGTTGCAAACAAACAAACAGATGGACAAACGTTCGCCAATCGTCACATAACTCTGCCGTTCCTTGGTAGAGTAATAAGTCTCCACAGTAAAAGGCTTATGTTAAAAGTATTTGGAGTCGACAGGTTATGATCCCTTTGGCTAGTGTATAGCCTTTCTTTGTCCTTGTAGCAAGCTCTTTAAACCTCCACTTCACTCAAAAATGTGTATTATTTATTGTTCTTCACCTTTTTTAAAATGTGTGACCTTTACTTTGTAGACTGATGTACACTGTGTCGAGTTTTGACACTAGAAACACTGTTTTCACTGTAATCTTCAGAAGGGAAGGAAAGTTTCTCTGTGCTCATGTCAAACTGAAATTTATTGTAACCTACAAGCAGGATTCTGGTTCGAAAGCAAGTCAGAATCCAATATGTAACTTACACAAGCGGGATGAGGAAACTTCCAACATCAGAGCGCATACAAGAGTGGATATTTCAGGGAAGCAGGAGACATCTGGTGTCCGGCAGTTAAAATTTAAAATGAACAATATTTATAGACTCATAGATTCTGGATTCTGAATAATAGAGAAGGAGGAAATGTAATTTCAGGGCTATATAACAGCTTTGAAAAAACACTTTCAATATTCAACAGTTTTTTAGAGATTCATAATGGCTTCGTATTGACTTGTGAAGCGCTGATATACAACATAATTGACCATTTTCTAAACACACTGATGGTTCTGTAAGTGACGCATGACAAAGCACCTCCATCATCACATGCATTACTGTATGTAACATGGGGAAAAGTACAATCAATTGAAACCACAAACACAAAATCAAGTCCTCTAATGCAAAAAGGTGTCACATTTTGAAATATAACTGCATGTAATATGAAGTATATTCCCAGGTGTACAAAGTGTTGCTCATCCAGTCCAGGATGAGAACTATATGTAGACCTACTGTAGCCTACTGCCTACCTTTTCCAAGTTGAGAGCAGGTGGCACTGACACCATTTCTCAATTTATTCAGTCAATTAGATCCACATATTACTGTTCGACTCTGGTCTCTTTGAAAGCCTGAAAGTAAGATGCTCGGATAATGAACATAGCCCTCAGTGCTCACCAGCCTCCTCCTGTCTAATCTAATCTAGGTGGAGCTCTCTGACTCTTCTTACCTCCACCAGGCCGATGACAGCGGGATTGAAGATGATCGGGGCGTATTTTTTGAAAGGAAATGCCCCCGACAGGAGTGTGTGGTAGTCGAAAGAGTATGCAGAGAAATCAATAATCTATTACTTTTAGGGATTTTTTTAAACAGCTCCAAACAAACCATTTAATGGCACAATATGGGGAAAGTTCACAGGATGGTTTTGGTCCAAATTCTAATATTCACACTGATTTAACTTTCCCTTTATCAACAGCATCTTTCAAGACATTTTGATATAATTGTGATTAGCAGCAAGCCTCTGTGTGTTCAGTATGATGAACTGATGGAGGTAAGTTTTAATTATTGAGTCAGAGGGAACATTGAACTTGAATCATTAAATTCTTTTAACTACCTTCGCTTTCTGCATAGTGACAGACAACTCTGGATGTGTGGACTCAGAAAGAGCTGACAGATGGCAAATTTATCTCTTAAGCTAAATGACAGAAGTTGTCAAAGTCTATTTTGTCATTAAATGGAAGTAATCTTTTCCTCTGTGTTGACAGAACCTCACTGACAGACTTAATAAGAAGAATAAGCCCATAATCACTCTCACATGATGTAAAGGCACGAAATACCACTAAATTGGAATAAAGGGGGAGACAACATTTAAAGCTCAACTGTAGGTTACTTACCACAGACTTGGAATAGATTACATTATGCATTTACACGACTAAGATGTTCTCCTATATGTTACTGACAATGTGACCCACACTCATACAGCTACACTCTCGGTTCCGACTCTATCCAGCCAACTCACACACGCAAAGAAACGCCAACAACACCGTGCGTAAACAGCTGTTGCGCTTACCGATTCTGAGGACTTGTGCCGAGCTCAGGCAAAGCTGCGCCGCGAAGAGAATACAGCAGAAAAGTCTCTTTCTTCCCTCCATAGTGCTCCAGGCGAACTCACCGCGAATGTTGAGACCATGACAGAAAGAAACAGCCTCTATCTATCCAAGCGCGGACACAACTGACGTGCCACGCCAGCGCGCAACCCAAGTTTTATTCCCAGCGCGATCCATCCACTGCGCATCACTCCGTAGCGCAAAAGAAACGAGAAATGTTGACGGCAAGTCACACGGATCCAACTTTGTTGTGCAAGATCAATCAAGGTTACATCTTCTAAATAAAAAATGGCTGCGGGGGAAATGGGTGAGCCACAGTGACCACCAGTCTGTGCGCCTCCGAGGCGGCAGAAACTGGAGGGAGTGAGAGCGCAGGAGTTGGTGTCAAAGAAACCGAAATTGAATCAACGTCCAGGACGCATTTTCAAAATAAAACCCATTTGCGTAAGAGCGTTCAACTAACTTTTCAAGTATCGTGAAGAGATTTGCTACTTCACATGTGAAATTGCGTTTTCTTCAAGAGCCTGCTGCCAGAAGATGATTTGTTTGTGACAGGTATAGGCTCATATGCACACAGGTAGGTTTACACTGTCCATCCTAATTATTTTAACATTACTTTGACTTTTGTTACACTTCACCTAGAACAGAAATTGTGTTACCTATTTAGGAATACATTAAATAAAATATTTCAAAAATAATAACAAAAATCTCCAAACAATGGGAACCTGTTTTGTCAAACTTGACCAAAACAGACCAGCTTTTACGCTGAAGGTACGCGCGGTCTAATTCTAGTTATCTGTGGTTAGTTTGGCCACTGTCGGTTTGGATTAAGGAGCAGATGGATTGGCAGTGGTTCTCTCCTCCGGTCGTGATGAAAGGAGAATAATCTTCAGGTTACAGGGCAGATGCCAGATTATCTCTCACTACAGAAAAAGCGAGGTTTTATCTGCCTGGATCGCTGGATTCCTTCCCATCCAGTCCCAGGATTTAAAGAAGAAAAAAAAAGATGGAAAGCAAAGATGGGATGTGTGAACAATGGGAATGTATTTTATATAAAAATCACCTGGTGTGCTTCTACATCCCTATTAAAGATCTGGCTGAATCACTGATTAATGAGTTTAAAACAAACCCTCCATTAACAGACCTAACCCTTTCTATGGTTTGTTAACTGGACTCCTTGTTTGATGTTGTGACATTTGAAAAAGCCAGACATTCCCACGGCCTCCCATGTTTTGCCCTCCTCAAGAAAAAATCCGCACACGTCAGAATTGACATTTTGTTTATCACAGTGTTTGTGAATCGTCTCAAAGCTGGGAGCCAAGTGATCTGAGACAACCTGCCAAGTCAACCTGGACCTCAGACAATCGGCATATAGACAAACTTAATTAACTGAAAATGACCATCCAGCATCTCCAGAAGGAGTCCTTGGGCAACAATCCGAACAACACGGTCGCCTGATATGAATACTGAGCAGAGTTGTCTCCCTGTAGAGCTTCTGTTAAATACCATGCATGCTGAGAAATTGGACTACTTTCTATTCAATTAAAGAATGCATTTAGAAACTGACAGTTTGTAAAATGTCGGTCTTTTGTTTCATTTTTTCCCACTTCATTCAAAATAAAAAGCAATTTAGGACTGAAAAGGATGAAATTTAGTTTTTTTAGTCGCAGAAAAAGTATTCATCCTGTCAAATGAAAAATAATCAGCACACACAAAAAATAAATTTAGAAAATTTATTTTAACATAAAAATCGTAACGCTCTACAGTTTTATGTACGAACACAGTTTTAAAAGTACAAAGGAAGAAGTCAGAGGGGGGTTCTCACAGGATTTGCCTCCAAGGCCTGGTGATTGTACCTCACAGTCTGAAGTCTTAACTGAGCACAATGACCCAGTAAGCTCAACTCTAAGAAACCAGCATTGTAATAAAAATAAAAACACTACATCATCCAAAGTGTAGTATTTCCATCCACTCTCCTCTCACTGCCAGTCAGAGAAGCTGGCGGGTTCCCCCCTCTCTCACAGTTGGATATTAAGTGCATGTTCAATACATCCATTAAGGTGCGCACGACTGTGTTGAGCAGAGAATGTTGTTGTGGTGACACAGTGAAGCAGCACAGCCTGGTGGACAGAGGAAGGAATGCAGGGAGGTCAGGTGGAAATGTAGCCAGTAATGTAAAAATGTCACTGCCTGACATGACAAAAGTCAAAAGGAACTGGTTAAAAAGCAGAAAATGATATCCGTTAGAGGATGACAGTTCAACTGCATGATTGTTCTTCTCCTTGAAGTCACAGTACAGTCGCAAACATGGCTCTGTTGAACACCTCCTTTCAAAACAGCAAAGAAAAATTCAAGTAAAACAGGATTGTAGGAATGATGTAATGTCATGAAGAGAGCATGTCTGCAGGGGGAAAGAGAAAAAAAATCTGTTAACAAAAATAAAACAACATTTTATTCGAGAAACAATAAAAAAAAAAAAAAAAAGACTGAACATTCATGTGAAAGGGCATAAGTGATGGCTTTCTCATGCCTGTTTACTGGCACCAAACACACAAAAGGTAGTTTGTAACACTGGGCAGCTGAATGTGGTGTAAACATTAAAAATTACAGTAAATAATAATAATATTTTTTTTAAAAAGGCAATGATTAAATAATGTAGGCTATCTGTTGTCCCAACTATCTTTTAAAAAGGATCTAATAGGAGACGAGGTGAGCTTTAAAACATTTTTACACAAGAGCTTAACGGCACTCTGTTGCACCCCTGACTATACAGCGATGTGCAGCTGACATTAAGTTAAAACAATATAAAAAGCGCGGTAAAGCTAGTTAGATCTCACCATCTTCTACACAGCAGTCATTAAGCCAAAAGCCCCTGAAGAGAAGTTCAGTAACACACAGCCCTTGAGTGTCGAGATACAAACACGGTTTCTGAGTCAGAAAAATAGAACACCCACATTCCTGTGTTGAAAAATAGACATTTTGGGACAGAAGGTCAAAGCTCAGCGGTGACGTCTCTTCGGTACAATGTGTGCAAGGTACAGTAGCTGCCTTGACTTTCTGTGTCTGTGCTTCTGTGTACTATATGCACTTACAGCAAATATATATGTATTTACACTCACACACTTGCTTGTTTAATTGCGTGTACATGCAGTGCTGTTTTGTTCATATGTTCACATACAAATCCACTGGTGTGTGTAACGTCTGGGTGTGTGTCCAAACACAGTGTAATCTTTCTGGTTCGCTTAAAAGCAGCTCTGGGTAACGATCTCTCGAGAAACTTCAAATGAAGCTGCTTTTTTTTTTATACACACTGGGGTGTTTCGGTTCTTTAGGATTGTCAGAACTGGGGGGATGCAGGTGAGGTGGAGGAAGAGGATAGTGTAGTGATGCAGGGAGCACTGGCTGAGGTTGAAGACCTTCTATACACGTTCTCCAGATTCACGGATTTAAAGCTTGTATCCAATTCGCCCCATCTTTTCTTGCACTCCTACTTGTGGAAGAAATCAGCGTTGGTCTTCTATCAGTTCCTTCTCAGAAGACGTCGCTGTTGCACCCATTTGCAAAGTCATCCCGCCGCACCCAGATGACATCGTGGTCCTTATTTGTGGCCCCCTCCACTGCACACTGCTTCAAGGGGGCAAGTTTTAGAGTCGGGGTCGCACAGCGGGAGAGCGAGACCCCACAGGATGCAAATGAGTTTGAATCGTCAGCGTGCTGTATTCGATCAGCTTCCTCCTCCTGCATCATCCCACTTCTAGTCTCTGCTCGTCCATTCAGGTTCCTCGTCTCTTTGCCTCGCAGGTCCAATCCTTCCATCTCCCCCTCCAGGGCGTTCGGTTCTGCAGACGCTGCTCGGACAGACTTGCAGTACTCGTCATCGTCGCTCAAAATGTCCGTCTCCTTCACCTGCCCCACGTCGATCCCCTCACACTGGTCCTCGTAGTAGCCCAGGTTGAACTGTTCCTCCACCCAGCGGTCCGTGTCCTCTCCTTGAGACTTCTGGGACTGAAGGGGGGCATGCTGGGAGAGCGGAGAGCTGGAGGACGGGTAGGACAGTTGGTGGGAGGGGTTGGAGTCGTTGCTGTTGTTGTTGTTGCCATGGAAAACCAGGTCGGTGTCGATGGTGATGCGGTTCCTCATCAGCTTCCTGCGGGCCAGGGTTCTAGACGGAGCTGACGCTGAAGCAGAGAGAAAGAGAAGATCATCATATTTTATTTTAGTAATAACTGATGCACACATTTGATGTAGAGACGTGTTTGTTCCAGTGGCATACTGAGATTCCTGTACGCCAGAAGATACACCCACCTGCTCTGTTCATGGCAGGCCGAGCCCCTTTGAGGGCACACAGGCGTTTGCCACCAAAGGGAACGTACTGCTGGTTGGGTGGCAGAGATTCTGTCTTAAGAAGCTGTCGGCGTTGCTTCTCCCTCAGGATGGAGTGGACCGCTTTCAGGAAGTCCTTCTTACTATCTGGAGAACTGTAAATCAGGCAGAAAAATAAGGTTTTAAAACAATGTATTACTTCAGTTTAAAGCTTTTTGGTTTATATATATTATATACATATACAGTTTCTGGAAAAGTAATATATACCTGCAGCACAACTGGAAGGTTCTCTCAGGTCTTCCTTCAGATTCAGACCTGATGTGGACTATTTCACACACTGCTGTGGCCTCAGAGTCTAATAGAGGGAGAGAAGAGAGATGTGATCTACATTTATAAAAAGAATTCAGTTAATTTCCGTCATCAATTTCTTTTCCGCTAACAACTGGCCATTAGGAAGATAAACAGTCATACTAGACTTGAATAGCCAGAGGGTGATGCAAGGTTCATCTGAGACAGAAATGGGATGCGAGGAAGATTGCATGCAGAGCTAATAATGGGTATTTATCTATTATTTTCACAAAGGTTATCATTTATGCTCTGCGAACAGAGAAAAGCAGCTACACCGATTTTCAGAAATATTGATTTGTACAAAAGAACCGTGGTGGTTTAGAAGACACATTCTCACATGCAAATGGTCTTTTTATGATCTCAGCATAAAAATGCAGAATACCTTTTTTAAAAAATAGAATATGACAATGACTTAAGTGCACTTTCTCAACTAATGAGGAGATAATTAAAATGTTTTTTGATGGAAATGTATTGTATAAGTTAGTTCCTCCAACATAAATTGCAGCTAGAAGATTGTATGTGTTTGTTAAACTAGTCAATTAAGCAGATTAAATAAGTTTAAGTCCTGAGTTTTGTGTTTGGTCCAGATGGGATTCTGATTTATCCTTGGGCCAACACTAACAAAACCAGCAAGTCTAATGACTTTTCTGAAGGAACAAATCAGTTCTCAAAGTGTTGATGGGACCTGAAGTAAAAGACAGAAAACTGGGCCTGTTTGACACCATATTTAAAAAGACGTACTTGCGAGGGCTCTGACTTGCAGAGAGTCTGTTGCGATCATGTGACGGAAACGGAAGGGATCCTTATCATCGCTCACGGACGTACGATGAGATCCACCCTGAAGACAAAGAAGACAAGTGGATATCTAACACACCACCACTGCAATGCATCATCATGGCAGCAGAGAGCACAAGAGTGCAGTGACAGATGGCTGGTTTAACACACACACAAGCATCGACTGAGCTGCAAGTGTGCATATAAAATCTCCTCTGTCTGTTCTGTCGCCAGTAACTGTCCTCATTAAATATCATCAGTCAATAATCAGTCCATTTTCCCATGATGAAAGGCATTAAACTTAATTTCTTTGTGGTCTCAATGTGCCATTCAGAACTTTTTTTTAAAAAGCACTTCAGTGGAAACACAGAGGCCCATTCCACAGAGCACATCCTCCAACACAGTGCAGCTCAAACTGGAATTAACAGAAAATAGGCAAGAAAAACAAAAAGGACTTACAATTTTTTTCCGGTGCTTGGAGCAATCTTTATACACAAACACAACCGCTGTTTTGAACACTAAATGAGTGCAGGGGAGAGATGAAGAGGGAAATAAAAGAAACCATTAGGAGAGTTTGCATTCAGTCATCACATATATCAAAGGACATTTCATTACCAAATTTATCAGTCAGTGACAGCATGATGCGAGGTGTCAATGAACACAGCTTTTGAGAGAAAAAGAATGATGTATCAGCAGAAGAAAAGATAAAAATGGACCACACGTGCAAAGCAGCCACTTCTACTCACTATCACCTTGCTTGAAAAGCCCATATGCACTGCAGATGTAATATTTATTGCCAAAAGTGTCTCAACTGAGTAGAATTTTAAATACATCTGGGCACTTCTGGGTGTGTGGGAACTGCATGACATCCCATTAATATTCACTTCACATAAAAAGCGAAAAAGAATGTAAAGATCCCTCATGTAATATGCCTGACTGGGTTTATTTTTTTCACTCCCCGAAATAGCGCCTAAACCTGACAGTGTTATACAGTAAAGTGCCACGTGCCTGCAGCTGTTAAGATGCTCTCACACACAGTATGCAGTCAATCTCCTGAGCACAGCACATTCAAATGTACAGTAGATATGCTCCTTAGTCATTGAGAAAAGTGGAACTGCTTATCTACTGTATTTGGAAAATGCTATAGTATTGTATGCGTCTACAGGCTATTCATAGTTATATGTTGTTTTTACAGTCTTGTGCATAAAGCTCCAGAAAGGCATGTCATCAACTGCTTCTGTAAGTACTCATAACAAAACTTTTTAACCAATCATTACCCAAAAAGACAGTTTTCAACTGTAATGCAACCAAACCCAACAGTAATGCAATAAATAATACCTTTACAGGTCTGAGGTCAAGTATTAGGGGTGAATCTAAAAATGTCAGTTTTCCTTTTGCAAATAACACCGTGCTAAATGTCAGTTTCAGCTCATGAATGCACAAGGAGTTTTTCTAGTCTTGTAACTATGTAAAAGCTCCCTGTATTCCCATGTAGACAGCAGGAACTTTAAAAAAACTACACTGAGGAAGCCAAAAGTAGGACAGAATCATTTCACATTCCACATGAACTCTTACCAAAAGCAGCCAAGTCAGGGTCCTTTTTACTCTTGACCAAAGAGACTGGAGGGTTGATCCACACCACAGTGGAATGTAGCAACAGATCCCCCATTGAGAGGTCAGCAACCTGAGATAAACAGAAGAAAGCATATAAATAAAACTCAAAAATAACGAATAGGATACTTTATTGAATTCAAGACTGATATCCTTGAACGTAATGTACATTACCTCTTTTTTATCTGCTGTCTGTTCATTGATGAGCTGGTCAAAAACTGCTCCATACTCCTCATGAAGCTTCTGCATCTCGTTGATGTGACTCGCAACTTTGTTCATGGCTTTCATTGCAACTGAATGAAGCAATAATTAATTATAAAGAGCTCCAAATCATAGACACCATTACATATTGTATCCTATTTTTTTTTGCGCCCAAAGACAGCAGAAAATAAATGCAAAAAAGGACATTTATTTACCATCCAGGTGGTAATGTTCCTCACTGTCGGGGTCGGTGAGAGAGTAGAGCTCCTTCAGCAGCAGCGGATACTTCAGGACTCTCTGGATGGGTTTGATGAGGTAAGACTCCAGAGTGGATGAATGTTGCTGTCTGGGGTTCCTCTCAGCCAGGAAGGCCTTGAAATCTGGGTCTGTCTTGGCTGCAAAGAGCAAAAATATGAGCAGTCATTTATTTTATACATGAGGAGAGGCACACAGCAGCTGAAAGACAGCTGCTGCTAAAAGACACCAGCTTAAGATGAGAGAAAAACACCTAAACAAGTGGCCACTAAAGTGTCTCTCATGGATAGCAACCAGGGCAGTAAATACAGAAATCAACTGGCAGCTCACCATCTGCACTGCAGGGCATGTGAATAAAACAACATGCTTCCTCTACTACACTAAGCCTTTAGCTGAAACACGCTACAGATGGAAGACAGCAATAAATTACAGTGTAACTATCAGAGGAGTAAGGCAGGAATTTCTGCATGTTTTTACCTTTTGCAAGGACCTTCGGGACCTTGGTGTGACTGGCACAGAAAGCGCTGTAGATCTTGAAACGATCAGCATAATAAAGGAATGAACCACCCAAGGAGAACAGCACCTTCTGTGGAAGAAGACAAGCGTGTTACATCACAGTCTGCTTTTACACAACGCAGTAAATGGGAATTACTATTTTGACAAGCAGCTAAATAAGCAAATGTCTCAACTGTGTTCCAAACTGTCAGCTGTGTGCCAAAAGGAGTTAGGGCAAACACTTGTCTGTAAAACTGGAATAAAATTGTAAGCTGCAATATATCATGACTTCTCCAAATAATACCAGCATCCAAAATGCAAAATCAAGTGGTTTCAAATCTGAATGGTGCAATGAGGTCAAGAGATCCCCCCCTTCTCTGACCTTAAACTGCTCCACCCTTTCCAGTTTGTCCAGATCTGGCACCAGTCTGATTCCATCTTCCAGTGTTCGGAGAAACTCCACTTGGAATTCCACCATCTCCCCGAGGTTGCCAAACAAAACATCCAGCTGCAACAGACACAGATCAATCATTCTTCAAGTGCCACCTTAGCAGCACTGACTATGTTTACTTTATGTAAACACTTTTTTATTCTTGGACTACTGTGATCCAAAGTACCTCATCCTGTGTAAGGAAGCTCTCTTTCTGCAAGGGCGTCAAGTAGCACTCTATAAGGCAGCTCAGATCCTGAAAAAGACAAGAAATATGAAGAAGATCAGCCTGTTATCAGATGTTCAAGGAGGAAGGAGCAGTGCATGTGTGGGTGTCTGTTCATGTAAAGGCTCTTTAATGAGGAGTGATTACCAAGGATTTTTTCAAGAAAAGAAAGAATTCTGCTCCTATAGGTATGAACTTAACCCACCATGACACACATTCAGCAAAACATCTATGAAACTGTATGTGCATTATTCTGAAAAAGATGGGATGATTCACCGGCTACTGGATTTAAAGACTGTCTTTAACAAACGAAAGGCTCACTTTGACGTAGGTCTTCTCCGTCTCCACCAATTCATTGATGACCTTGCGCAGTTTGTCTGCGTGGGAGAGCTGTCTCTGGGTGGCAGCGCCTGCAGTGGGCGGCAGAGCAGACACGGGGCTCGGGGAGAGGGATGACGAAGACGACGATGAGGAGGATGACATAGGGCACTCCAGGGGATTCATGTCATGGAGACTGCGGCAGAAAGCGGTGACCTGCTCCGTGCTCTGTACAGAAAGAGGCAATGAGACGTGTCATAATCGACACATTTGGAGAATCTTTAAGGGTCAAGCCCCTATCACTAAAGTCAGATACATACACAAACTGGAAAATATGCACTGCTGACAATACATATAGCACATTCTTCCAAAACCTGCCATGACAACACCCACCAACATCCCCGCTATCAAAAATACCAAGCATGAGCAGACCTGCCAGACTAAATTGTTAGTAGGGCTAATAGTTCAAAAAAATGAGGGGCTCTTTCCAGCTTCTCTCTGGCTATTCACACCACCAATATTAATTGATGTTGCTGCTACTCTTTAACCTACGAATGATGCATAAAGACAAAGAAACATGTCATTGCAAAGCCCCGATGCATCACCCTCTGTACTGACGTGCAACAGCATTTTCAGAATTACTCACTGGAACCCACACAAGAACATAAATATCATATAATCAAGAGATTCTGTCAACACCTAACTGTATTCTTTAGTAGTCCCAAGGCTGTGAAGGTGTGCATAACGGTACACCGGAAATTCAAAAATAGAGAGAAAGGGACAGGGCAGCGTCATCAAAAGCGAGAAGCGGGATGTGTTAAGACGAATCTGAATTATTAGTCTTTCCTTTGTCAGAACGACCCAATGTTCCTGCGAGTGAAAATTCAAATCAAACATTTGTGAATCTGTTGTTTGATAGTACAGTTTGCAAGTCCAGACAGGCTGTTAGAACAGTGAGTTCTGTTCAGAGATGAAGAAGAGATGGAGAGATGTATACTGACATCTTTTGCAGGCTCTAGTCAGCCTGGACTTGTAGTCAATAAGGAAAAAAGAATCTCCTTGAACTGTGAAGGAATGAATGAGCTCAGCCCACACATTGCACACAAACTAATGGATTAACACTTTTATTTAATGTAAGTCCTGTCCAAGACTAACATTAAAGCCTTTTATAGCTTTTTGCAAAATCTTTCCACTTCATTGTATTCCTAAGTGTGCCCATCATTAATGAAATAAACCTTTTAAGAAATGAGAATTGGTTTAATTTAATAAGGGAGGGACATTCATAGGGATTTACAGCACAAACAAACAGGCTGAAACCATGACAAAGCAGCACAACTGGACACCATGAGACACTGCAGTGGAATTCTTTTGTGCACAACTGATGGGATGATGCAAACCAAAGAATCTGTATCTGTAGAAAACACAAAGCTGGGGCAATCCAGTTTTCAGCCACCACTTAGTTTGATGGGATTAATGCTTCTAATTCAGTCCCGCAGTCATCAGTGTTATTCATAGAAGTCCTTTTGCAAATGTTTGTCACAAAAATATCCCTCGTCTGCATGGGGGGTCGCCGAAAGTGTTTATTAACTGTAATCTGTGCTAATACTCTGCACCTGCTTGTGTGCTTCTACTGACCGATTCGCAGACAG
The DNA here is from genome assembly GCF_022539595.1 of Amphiprion ocellaris. Taxonomy (NCBI): domain Eukaryota; kingdom Metazoa; phylum Chordata; class Actinopteri; family Pomacentridae; genus Amphiprion; species Amphiprion ocellaris. The sequence continues at coordinate 11,355,183 of NC_072779.1, read as the reverse complement.
CTGGTCAGCTGGCTTGTCTTTGCTGATGCCATGGTTTGTCTCCTGTTGGGCCGCAGCGATGACAAACATAATTTTCCATTGTGGTTTTCAAAACCAGTTTTGCAACACTGCTGCATCCACACACACACACACGCACACACACAAACACACACCATTTGATAGGTATGCTGATATTGAAATTCCTTTCATGGAGTCAAGACGATCTCCGTCAGTCGCATGAAGGAAACCACAACACCAACCACACAATAAACCAAAAGAACGCTATGCAAAAGAAATAATATGACCTATTGTAAGATCGAATCCTCTGTCATGTCCAAGTCAGTCACACGGCTTTGCAGGCATCGCTTACAAACTGTTAGTCACATTAGAACATCCAAAGACGGATTTGCATTGAAAACAATCTAGAACTCCCTAAACTGGTCTCACAGACACATTTGAAAACATTTTGTACCACTGACTGCATGGCTAATTTTCAAATATGTTTAGGGATCATAAATCTATGTCCATAAACAGAGTATTAGGAAACAGACAAGGATGCAGTGATCAATGTGCAAGCAGATACACTGATCCTGCTGTAATAATGAGTCTGAATTTGCATTTCTCTGTAAGTGAAATGACACTGTCAGTCTTGCTGCTCATAAGTGAGGTCTTGCCCTTGACAGCCAGAGGAATAAGAGACAGCCAAGTGACAGATGGAGCAGTGACAGAGACAGATGACAGCAGGAGATGGGGACAGAGGAAGGAGAAGGATGGCTGCATAACACTGCGCCAGCAGCACTAATTAACTTTCCAAATGGCAGCTTAATTGACAAATAACCATCATACTGAAAATGATGATGTGCATCAGTAATTAGATTCTGCGATTTAAAGGATTAAGTTCAAGATAAGCAATCTTATGTCGACATTCATAGCAACTTCCGAAACAACCGAGCCCTGTGTGATTATATACAGCAGTTATTATATACTTTATGCAGCACTGTGTCTGCAGCACAGTGATGCCATTTAGTTGCTTGTTTTTTCCACTCCTTTGAAATATAAACAAGACGGTATGACACGATAAAATCTGAACACTGTATTCCATAGAATCACCACATGACGTGAGACACAGATATTACATAAATTATTTGACTGGGTTGTTCCACTGGGAATTGGACTAAAGCAGGAGCTTAGCACCGCCGATACAGTACCATGACATAATCACTGGCCTTTTGCGGGATCAAATCGACAACACGAGCCACCACAAACATGCATTCAATCACTCTCATGTCAGACTGCACGGCTCACCAGCTGTAACATTTCATAGATGGATTCGGTCGAGGGATTGGAATTCCTGCTCCTTCTGAAAGCTGACATCCCGGCAGTTCAAACAGGTTTCAGTGAGAAGTCAGGTGTTCATTTCCTGTCCTCGTAGCTTCCATTCCTTTTCTCCCCCAGAATGTGCAACTATGCAGAATGTATGAATGTTGAACTTGTCCAGTCAAACTGATCAAAAGTGTACAAGTAAACGCCTGCTATTCCCTCTGCACTGCTGCTTTTAAAAACACTGCAGTTTCAGCTCAACAAATAGGTCATTACACAGATTGAAGAGAACAGATTGCAATAAACAACAGCACTCTCATGTCACCTTATCCTACAGCGTCTATCCAATCACTTTCTCAATCCTGCGACCGTCTCTGCTCACTCTTGTTATCTCCTTGTTCCCACCCTCTTTTCTTCGCTCTGTCTCTTGTCCTTCCTCACTCTTCTGTCCAGGTGTTTGAGTGCAGCAGCAGCAGCAGCAGTATAGAATACAACATTAAATAACAAGACCAAGCATCACATCCTCATGGGAGATGGCAGAAAAGATGGGAGGAGAAAGGAGGGAGGAGAGAATGGGAGGTGAGGAAGCAGTGGGTGGTGAGAGCCAAATACTTCCAAGAGGAAAGGACAACAGGCATCTGCCTTCTCTCTCTCTTTCATCACAGCTTAGAGAGACTCGTGTCATTTCTGAGGACAGCAGCCTTGTTAAACAAAGGTAAATATTTGAGCTCGCTCTCATGGAACAATACAATTAAATGTCAGAATGATCACATGGTCAAGGGGAACAACATCTGGATACCAATGCAACACAAGAAGAAATTCCCATGTGCGCTAAATATCTACATTTATGGTAGTCAACCAGTAAATTGCACATACAGGTCTGACTGGAGTTTCAGGTACAGCTCGCAAAACCACACCTTCTGCACACTTGTCATTCCTGAGAAAAGAAGCATTACACAATACCCAGTGGAATAAGACCTGATTTTAAATGTGACTGATCAGCAGATTTAAGAGCAGAGATAAGAAAAGAATGTCACAGCTGTTGAAAATAAGGACTTTCTCCAAAGGGGTTTGAATACCTGGTAAAATTTCTAAACGTTTGGGATCAAAAACATGTAAAATCTTCAAGAATGCTACTTTACACTTTGTCAAATGCAAGTATAGTATTAATGAAGTACGGCAAGTCTGATAGAGAAAGACTTTCTGTGTTAATTCCAAATCTATTGGCTACAAATGAGCACATATATGCAACACACAAAACCTTGACCTCAGATACGTGAAAACAACAGAAGCTCAGGGACAATAAACCAGAAAGTGAATAAAAAACAGGCACAGCAGCAATACCTTTTCTCTTGTAAGTCCAAAATATGCATTCCCTCACCCTAGAGACAAATCTTTATCCTTTTAGCACATGTGCCACATGTCCGACTCAGCCTTCAGAGCACAGAGGTAGAAAAGTACAGTACGAGGGAGGAGTGTGGAGACAAGCACAAACCTGCTCTCACACCCATCAGCTGAAACCTCACACAGCGAGAGCCCGGATAAACAGAGATTACGCATATCCACACACTTGGCACACAGAAACGCATCACTCACATGAATATACACGTGTGTGTGTGCTGCATTTTGATATTCAGAAATGTACGCATAAATAGAAATATATTCATGGACAATGCTCAGTTTATCACTGATTGGACAGTGTTTTTCAAAAAAAGAACAGGCATGTACTTGTCAATGTCAGTGAACACGGTGGGAGGGGAAGGGAGGGGAGGATGAGTCTTGAAGTTCAGTTTCATTGGAAATCAGAGAAACATGCAAATCCATAAATCCCCATGAGGAATGATGGGATGTACAGAGAGAGGCTTTAATCATTTAATCTGAACTGAAAGGATGGTTTTGTTATGACACCAGTCTTAACAAATCTATGTGTGAACATTTAGACTTTAAAGAAGTTTCTTCCTACAAAGTTATGAAGGCAAAGCAAGTGCAAGGCACTGACAACCAGTATTAACATGAGAACATACAAAAATTCATCTTTATGCATATAAGTAGAATTACAGGCTATTTTATCATGTCACAGGCACACATGAGGAATAGGATCAATAAAAAGTTGCACTATGAAAATATTCCAATCAACACAAACTGATCTGCACCATTTGCCTGCTCAGTTTTAACACTGAACATCATTGTCGTCTTGCAGGCTTCATGAATCAGCACAGAGCTCCCTCTAGTGGTAAACTATGAGAGGACATAAACAAATGAGAAAGTAGTCAAGGCTTGATTAACAACGGAAGAAGTATTCAAATCCTATAATTAAGAACAAATATAGCAATTTAAAGCAAAGTAAAAATAACATTATATCATTAGATTATTAATACTTCAGCATAAGCAGCATGTTATTGTTGAAGCTGCATTTCATGGAGCTAGTTTGAACTTTACTTTTACAGTTTCATGTACAAGGATGCTAAATCTTATAGATCATCAGTTCATTAAAAGGAGAGGAAAGATGAAAAAAATTATTCTGATACATAAATCGTTTACATCATCTGAAATCTTTTTCTCTAATCTTGTTTTTTTTAAAAGAGACATTCATTTGAACATTTATTGAAATGAAAATGTGAGAAATTTAATTAGAAAAAACCTACTTTGTAGGAGCTCTCAGGAGCCAAAACTGTTGTTTTAAAATCTTGTTATATTATCTAGAATGTTAAATCTTCATCATAAATGTAACTGAGGCTGTCAAATGAATGTAGTGGAGTAGAAAGTACAATATTTTATGTTGAAATGTAGTGAAGCAGAAGTATAAAGTTACATAAAATGGAAATACAAATAAAGTACAAGTAATTCATGGTTGTACTAAGTGTAGTACATGAGCAAATAAGTTACTTTCGACCACTGGGCATGATTAGATAGCGAATGAAAGAGCATCTTTAAATAGGGGCGAAAGACAAACAGCACTTATGGATTCATACTAGTGGAAGCTAATTTAACTACAACAAACAAAAGCATTGCATGCAAGTAACTGTCTGGAAATGTACAATCAGGAGTCAATCAAAACAAACCTAGATGAAAACCTTCCCCCCCTCCCACCCTTCAATCACTGCATAATGTATTTTCCATTTCAAATGCCCCTAAGCCTAACTGATAACCCTTTCTAAATTATAGCCAGCACTTGTCCGTGAGGCTGACTTCACCTAGAGAACGTCGGTAATCACCGTCATCTCCATAACTGCTGTTATCCCAAGCAATCGCTGTTTCATTCTCTGCTTGGTTTATCATACTGGGGAGGTTGCTCTGTCTTGCTTTGTCTAAAATAATGAACATTCCCATTTCCTCCGGCTAGTCAGACACTCATTTATCTCCACTAAATGATGTGAAACACTGTGGAGAATGAAGTAATTAGAATGTGGGGATAATTAAAATTGTCCCACTTCGCCTCTTATTCTCCAGTCTTCTGCCACCATGTGACTGCAGGCACTGGGTGAAATGAGGTAAGACGTAGTCCTCAGCACTTCGGCATGTTTCCAAATAGGAGAGCCAGAAAACAAAAGAGTGATCGACATGTAGGGGAAAAAGAGCAACCGTTTTTCAAAAAAAGGAAATAACGATTTTGGTGGTAGTTCCCCTGGATTCTTTGGCAAGTTTGGATTTTCTTTGTTGGCAAACGAAGCATCCAAGAGCTCAGGCTGAGGTCAGAGCTCACAGCCGGATGGATAGCTAAGAGAGTGAGCTGTGTGAGAGCCAGAGGCAGCCTCATGTTGTTTATGATAATGAGCAGCAGGGGGTTAGTGAGGAGGAGGGTGGAAAAGGACCGGAGATCAGAAGGAAACTGGAAGGACAGGAGGAAAGAAAGGGCATTCAAAACAAAAGGACAGCAGATAAGGAGACTGGATGATCAGAAGGAACAAACAAACAAAAAGCTGAGCTGTCATGTCTGGGACAGGACATGTTCACACTGCAGCTCTTAATTATGGGGACAAAATCTGACAGTAAATCAAATAGCCAAGGAAAAATAGGGGTGGAGGAAGGGGAAGATAAAAAGGAAGTCTTAAAAAAACAGCAGTAGATGGAAATTAGGACACAAATCAGACAGCGAATTTAAGACTGGAGCAGCGGGTAAGAGACTGAGAAGTGAGCTGAAGATCATATAAAGACCTTCAGGGCTTTGTTGTCCTGCTAACCTGCGCTGGTGTTGTTGTTTACAGGGAACTGTTTTTCCTTCTTTATACAGTCCAGACTGTAAGTATTTAGATCCTGTATTTGGATGGTTTTTTGCATCCTTGGGCTCTGTGTGGGAGACACATTCCTTTTTACACATAACACCCAAAGTTTAGTAGTTTAAAAGTGACTCGGTAGATAAATGCAAAGTCAAACAAAAGCGGTGTATTTGAATAAAAAGCCTGAACTCATGCTCCAGTAATGCTCTCCCAGGCTATCAGCCACCTGCCTATTGTGGTCTTCAGGAAGTGAGCTCAGATCAGTGGAGATCCGGTTTAAGGTTGCTGTAGCTGTAGCTGCACACAGAATGCTTTTTTTAAAAAATTATTGTTCTATTAAATTGAAGAACAAAAGAGTCTAAGCATTAAAACACAAAGGGACACTTTAAGAGTCATAAAAACATTCTGATTTTTTCTCCACAGGAGCACTTTGTTTCACATGTGTGATCTAGTGGTTTAAAATCCCAGAACTACAGATTCAGAAACACAGTGCTGACTAAAGACTTTAAGGCTACTTTTTACTTCTTTTGCATACACTTTTGTCCCCATTTGTTGGTGATAAAAATTCCCAATCCTTGCATTTACCCTATTGTATAAACACCATACAGCTACTCTGGCACTGGCAGCACTGCTTAAGCTTTTAAACATTAAAGTGATTAAATTGCACACTGCAGAAATTGAATTATACAAAGATTTCATGTTGCATTTTATGCTTTCTTCTCTTTCACTTGTTTGAATAGATTTGAATAGATTTCTAACAGCTTTCAGATGCACTGTGAGCTTAAAATAGCAAAAGTTCTTTAAATGGTAATTAGAGACTGTGTCGAGCTTCAAACTGTTTTGCAAAGTTTAACAACTTACTGAATGTTTTCCACACATCAAGTGCCCCAAATGAGACTTGAGCAGGCCTCCCGTCCCTATAAAGCCACCCTGGAAACCCTTATCTGTCTGGATTTCTCTCATCTTCTCAAACTTTGCTTCCAATTAGTAATGGCACATTGGAGTCACAGAACCACTTGTGTCCAACCGGACTGAGCCCAGCCAGCTCTGACCTGCCCCGTTAGTTCTCCCTCAAGACTGAAGCTCACTGACACAGATCTAAGAGAGAACACAGCACCGTCCTGCCCTTTTCCTCATCTTTGCTTCATGTCTCGGCAATCAACAGAGGTATAGAAAGAAAAAAATTTTTCCGGTGGTTACTGGCTATCAGACATTGCCATGGTAATGGAAGTGACAACCGTATCCAAGGGAGACTGGCTGGCACACGGCCTGTCCCGGCAATCACTGCGCCGACCCTGATCAGACCAGACATAATCTTAATTAGAAAGTGATGCTGTTCACTCGCTCCTTCACTTACCTGTCTGTCTCCATTTCCGTGCTTCAGAGCACACATGCATCTAGTACGTACAGTATGCACATCTGTTCATGTGCCAACACTGACAGATTTACACACAATCATGTAACATGTTGTTAGCATCATATAGAAAACATTATTCATGTAAGAATCTGATTATGATTACTGTGATTGAGTTTACAAATTTACTGTAAGCATCAAGCTGGCATAAATTTTCTTATTTAATAACTTATGTGAACACCTCCTATAATAATATGTGTAAATATGGTCTAATTGCGCCGTTTCTTTCATTGATCGGCCTCAAAAGCAGTTCCCCTTTGTGGCTTCATGTTACTCATACACAGGAAAAAAGTACTAACGCTGGTGAATAAAGATTGAGGATAAGTAAGAAATAAATCACACTCCCCTGAAGCAATGAGGCAGACAGATGACAAGGCAAAGACTCAAAAATGACTAAAAAAAGCTGCTGTCACTGACTGCAATGAGACATCTGACAGGGTGTGTGAAACTCCATCCTTTGTAACTGCTAATCCCCTGATCTGTTGCACATATGTGTCTTTCTTTGTTTTACTGTATATACATATCAAGATTGTGTCTTTGCATGCCATTTCCTACCTTCTGTGCAGTTCCTATGCAGGTTTTATCTTCCTGATGATCACCCGGGCTTAGTGGGGTCAGTCGAGATCCTTCCTCTAAACTCTCTTCTGGGCTCTCCAGTGTCAAACCGGACACCTCATCCAGGATGTCCTCTACAAACAGAGACAAAAACAGAGCTGACAATGGACAATGCACAAATACGTTGTGTGTATAAAATATTTGGGACTTCTCTGATATTCAGCTATAGCCTTTTGCAGATTTCTGTAAAAATTCACAACCCAGCCTCCTATAAGTATTAATTTTTGGCCCACAAGTGTCTGGGCATCTTTCTGGATTATTACATGTTTGCTTTGAAAACTAACATATAAACAGGTATTCCCAGTCTCTTCTTTTTCCTACCTTCCACCATGATGAAATTGCCATATAGTTGTATAATCTAATTGGTTATTATTCCATCCATATGCAGGAGAAATTTCCAATTTAAAGTCTCCTCTGTGTTGAAGAACTCTTGTGTGCACTCGCCTCCTCTAAAGCATGACATCATCAGTAACCTCCATCTGGCTGCTAAAGTGTTTTACTCTCAGTCTGACCCTCTGCATATGGCATATCCTCCACAATGACAGTTCTACACTGCTGAAGGATTCATATTAATATTCATACCACTCTGAGTCCCTGTATAAACAACACCAGCTTGTCAGCCTGTGCATTGCGAGTCCCAGTTTATAAGGAATACAAATGGTGCCCTTGCACAAATAAAACGAGCAGGTCAGAGGATGGCTGGCGGCTGCCTGCAGGTTAGCTATCAGACAGCATACATGCATAATTAGCAGATCGCCCTATTCACCCTCAGCTTAAAAAACAAAGCATCACTATGTGCCGTCTGCCTTTTTTTTTCCACCACCTAAAGTTGAGGGGTTAGAGGGTATATGATAATGCAACACAGAATTCCAACAATAAAGCTGTTTTTTCATAAAATACCAATTAGAATGGTGACCTTAATTGAATTTAAACAGAAAAATCTGTTACACAACAGAATGACTCACTTTAGAGATAAAGCTCCAAGGCAAATTCATAAAAGCACATTTCATTTTCTCTCTTGACCTTCTCCATTTTACCTTATTTTATGGTCATCAGCAAACCTAAATTATAATCTGAAACTGTAAAATAAGCTCTCTGTATTTGTCAGTAGAGGACTCTGTATGCATACATTATCCAATAAACACAACTTTGTTTATCTGGAACATGAAGCCTCACCTTGGTTTTGGGAGAAGATGTCCGTGGTCGTGTCCTGCTCCCCATCAGAGCGCCGGGGTGGAAGTGAGCACAGCACCCGAGGGTCCAGCTGGGGCAGCGTGCTGATGCTCAAGGTCAGCTCTTGGTTTACGAACGCAGTCCTCATATCATCCATTTGGAGGGCAGATGCAGGCTTACCATTGAGCAGGAGAATCTCATCACCGACTTTCAAACCTGGAAGAAAATGAAAAAAAACACAACAAATGTAAAATTCGGGTGCTTGAAAGTGGTTTAAATTGGGGCAAAAACATACACTGCAAAATACAGTAATAGGAACAACTAAGAGAAGGCAAAAGAGTTATCCGTGTGGCCATGACCAAACAGCAGGATACCATGATTATAGCTTTCCTATGTTCCATCAACTCAAGAGTGCTAATGTGTACAAACGATGCAGACAAACAAAACTTTAGTGCCATACTTCCCAGCAGCAGCTGTGTGACTAATCAGACATGTTAGGATTCTAATGTGTTCCAATATATTAAAAATGCATCGTTCCATGTTTGCTTCCTTGAGGCAAATTGTGATCTAATAGGACTGGATGGAGTTAAGGGGGAGTGTGCAATGCATGTCTATTCCTGTCCTGCCATCATGTACACCGTCTATGTGGTTCTATATAGGATAAAAGAGACCACTGACTTCACTGGAACGCTGCTTTGGTTGTGGCTTTATTCTCTGGTCCCTCCCCTCGACCACCTGTGCCCGGCTTTGTTAATTGAGAATGACTACTCAATTAGCTGACCAATTAGCAGGCAACCTGCCCAATAAACCTGACTGGCTGTGACAATTGTTCAGGAGATGTGACAGCGGTATCACCTGCCCTCAGTGCAGAATTAAGGGTTTTTTTTTGGTCCTGTTAACACAATCACACATGATCTTTTCTTCCAATGTCACCCTAATTTTATATCATATAGAAACAGCAGACATCTTGCGACAGGACTTTTATAACGCAACCATAAATACAAACACACATGCACAGTTACATATATATAGACATACAAGGCACACATTTTGCTGCAAGTTATGACCTAGTTGTCTGGAATGTGAAATGTCAGCTGTAGCAGAGTCTTTATTGGACAGAGAGAGATAACCCCTCTGGCCATATACTGCCGCGTGTGTGTATGACTGTGTGTGCTTGGCTGAGTGTGTTGCATGCATGTGTCTTTGTGTGCGCTTCTGTGGGGCTGGGGTGGGCAGGAATTATAGTGAGAGATAGAAAAAGACCCTCTGGGGCTCCTTGTCCAGTGCTGGCCTGGATTTTTTGCGTATACCCTGCAGAAACTGAAGCGTGATCTCTTTCATTCCCCATTCATTCTCTTCACTGAATAAACCACACGCACGGCTCATCGCAGCGTGCACGCAGACTTACTACTACGCCCCACATACTTAACTCTGTGATTCAGCAGAATGTGGTGTAATATTGCAAAAAGATGTATTGTGCTATCTGGATGCCACAAGCTTTTTTCTATCTCTTCCCGCCTGTAGACGTAGATAGTACAGCTGTGTCCTCTGGCTGCTGGCAGCCTGCTAAGCAAGCAGCTTTTAAATTGCTAATACACTGGAGGGCACAATATCACACTTGAGTAACCTTGGTGTGACCCTGGGGCACATGTAGCGGGGCATGTTATTTTCTATACATTAGTGTTGTATCTACAGAGCAGCCAAATGTTCCTGAAACCCATTAGGTCTCCGTGTCTTGGTTAAAAGATAGGAACCTGTGAATGGGGGTTGATCTCGAGACCCAGCTGTTCAAAGCAGACAAAGGAATTCCCTTTTCTCTCTCAGAAAAGAAAAGAAAGCCACAAATGCGCAGCTCTTACAATCTCACAATCTTTTATTTCCCGTATAAAGGCTTGGGTGCATCCCGCCATCAGGATGAAAGCCAGAAAACACCTGACTGGCAGAATATAGGACAGGCGATTCATATCGTTTTAGTCAAATTGAGAAGTCCCAAGATGCATTTTCTACTACTTATTATCTAGCTGCTGGTTTATGCCATGCAGGCATAGTGACTGAGGCATTTCTAGGCTGTGAATGATCTTCCAAAGTGATGTGGTGAGCCAAAATGTTGAGCCACAGAATTTCAAATGAAAGACTGCATCATAGCTATGAGCAAGCAGCTTCCCTCCTCTGGCAACACCTTTCTAGATAGAATGTGTATTTTCCTTTTCTTCATCTCTTCCTTATCCTTCCCTAAGCTACCATACTTCCTCCCTAAACAAAAGAAATCCAGGTATGTTGGTTCAGTAGCTGATACAGTGCAGTCACACAAATCTACACTGATAAGATGTAGTGTGGAATCAGGTGTTTCTCAGGTGTTTCAGTGTGTAATGTCAATTCAAGAGAGAAATATTTACCCAGCTTTCACATACCCTTTACATAACCTCTGTTGTTACAGCACTCAGATTCAGCCGTGGTAATTATCCTGAATTTTTGTTCCCCCGCCAAGGCAAGAGCCGAGGCGGTGGAATGTTTTCAGTGCCATTTTTTTGTTTGTCTGTCAGCAAGATTATACAAAAAGCAACCAGGCTGAATTTCATGGAACTCGGTGCAGAGGTGGAGCAGAGGCAAAGCTGGAACCCATGAAATTTTGGTGCAGATCTGATCATTGCCCTTCTAGTTTTCTTTTCTACTCTATTTCTAAATGTAAATATAAACGCTCAGGACACTAACTATAAAAGGCATCACACACTTCACATTTGTTTCCTAATAAAAAAAATAAGTACCTTTAGTTGAAGCCAGTCCTCCTGCTTTCAGCTCAGTAATGTGAAGCTGCTGCTCCCCATTCTCATCGATAACCGCCACAGAAAAACCTATGAAAATAGATTTTAGACACAGAGATTCACTTATTAACCCCTCTCATTAGTCCTCTTTAGAATATCTCTATTTGACAGTGTGCAGCATAACCGCAGAGCGATTGGATCCACTTTAGACCACATGTGCACACAATGGGTCATCCTTTTTAGTCATTAACAAAGCATGACTTAATAAAGTCCATTATGAAATCAATTTGATACAGAAATTAAGAGCATGTCAAGAACTGAGGGCTACTGTCAGAGACAAGCATACCATATCCGATGGTGGAGGACTCGGCTTTGTCAAACCGGATCACTTTTGTAGCTTTGGGGCAAATCTCAATCTCTTTGTAGACCTGCAAACGAAAAAAAAGATGAAAAGAATTAAATTTAATTGGGAAGACAAAAAAATTGAATGACAGCAATGATGCTAGATGGATAAGGTCAAGGTTTTGCTACTGCTCTTACTAAAGAATGAATATATTCATCTGTTGCTCCGGCTCCTTAGCAGAACAACTGCATGTGAAGGTTGCTGGGTCAGAATTCAGGTTAAGTCTGTGAAGTGAGTGGGTGCTCAGACAAGGCTTTGACCTCACAGAGGGCGAAAGCATAGACACAGCTGTGTGTATGAAGCAACAGACAGGAACAGAAGTCTGCAGTGTGTAATAGCCTTCGCCAAGGAGAAATAATAACGTAATATCATAGACTAAAGATGAAAGAGGGTGAAATGAGTCACTGATCAAAGCAGGGAGATAAAAGAGCTCTTGAGGAAAAGAGCGAGTAATACAATGATAGTGCTTTGAGAAAGATTTCAGTGTATCACCTACAAAGCACCGTCACAAAGAGGATTCATTTGGAGGGTTTACAGTGGCTGAATAATGTGAAGGTGAGGTCTTTTTCAGTGAGTGTGATTGTTTACTTGAATAATAAGATTCGTTCAAGCACAAACACTCACAAACAGAAATGTTCACAGCGCATATAATACACTTGGAATACTATTTTGCATAATTCATAGCATGTGCTGTAGCGCTTCTTTTGCATCCTGGGAATTTTGTATGCATTGCAAATCAAATCAGCAACCCAGTCATAAAACATGCACAAGTTTGCATTCGTATCTGCCAATAAAGGAGCAAAAAATTAATTAATAATAAGGGGAAGACCCCACAATCCAAATGGGACACTGTAATGGAACAATAACAACAACAACAAAAAAATCTAAATGACACTTAGAGTTAAATAACTGTGGTCTGTGTCTTTGATTACTGGACATGAGTGTTTACATAATCTGAATTGAAAAATTGGGACACTAACCCAAATACATCACAAGTTATTACCACAGTACTGTGTGCTTTCTCACCAGATCAGAGACGTCCTCTTCAAATTTGGGAACATAATAAAACATCTGGTTGTCAACCCACACCTTCAAACGCAGGTAGTGGCCAGATGGGTCGATCTTATGGGTCTGAAGGGAACAAAACAGGAGAGAAATGAGTAAAAATGCATATTCAAGTGGACAAAACTGCTAAAATAAACAATCAGAAACAAAATAAGACAGACATAATCACTCTAATTAGTTGTGTGTATTCTTCTTTTGTTGTAAAGCCAAGTCGGTCTTTTAACCAATGCAAACAAAACATAATTCCCTTTACTGTTACCACACTCTAGCTCATGGCATCCCCCGACTAAAGGACACAGATATATCTGTATCCAACCATGTAAGTAATCCACGTATATCAGCATGCATGTAACATACAGACGGCTTGAATTAGACGCTCTAGTTCCTTGTGACATGTTTATGGCACACATGCACACACCAGCCAGCTTTATACATGTGTTTCAACAGACCCATAAGTGGAACGTATCATTAGGCATCATTATTCTGTGTATGTCTCTGACTGACACCAATTAGGGAGAAGAGGAGATGGAGTGGAAAGGTTAGTGACAAGACTGGGTGTGACAGTAATACGCAGTCGATGTTGTAAGGTAAGAAAATTATTTAAAAATCTGTGAAACTGTCCTCCACGGTGCTTGGATGCCACAAAGAAGAAGTCTTGGGTATTCTCAGGTCCATATTCAGATTTTCATTCAAGAAGTATTTAATCATCTGTGTTGTTTTTCTGTTGCCTAAAAAAATCTTTGACTGTGCCATTACCATTTTACAGACTCTAAAATGATAATGGCACATGGTATATAGGTATAAATGATAAAACTACTGTAACTACTTATTCTATTCTAAGCTTTTTTTTAACAGAGCTGTGTGTAATTCTATGAGATCTGAAGATTACATGTGCTTGATGAAGGTACAAAAATGAATGGCTTGCATTCTTAGCAGCTTGACTGCTACCGGTTTTTGTTGTAGCGTTTATGTGTGTACATACCCTAATCCCTTCACTCAATAAAACTGATGTGCTCTGATAGTGAAAAGGCTGGCAAACTGCCTTTTCAAGTTATTTAAAATGGTGCACAATGTTTTGTCTGTAATTATCAGCTTTGTACGCAATGTACTGTACAAAATGTAGTTCAGCCTTAAAGAAACAGGCCTGTGGGTAATACAGTGCCAATTAAAAATATTCACACCCACCTTATTGAAGTTATTCCTTTTTATTGATTTTCAGCATCAATATGAGTTGGCTTTTTGACAAGGGCTGACAAAAAAATCTTTAATGGCTAAATGAAAACTGATTTCTACAAAGCAATGCCAATTAAGTATAAATACAAAAGTTTAAATAAGTGATTGCATAGGAATTCACCCCCTTCATTTTGTAGAAGCATTTTTGGCCACAATAACAGCCTTGAATACCAATATGAATATCTCTGAATTAGCCTTGCACATCTAGACACTGCAAGCATCCCACATGATGCTGCCGCCACCATGCTTCACAATGAAGATAGTATGTTTGTGATGATGTACAGTGTTTGGTGGCTGCCAAACATTGCATTCTGATCAGTAAAAAGCGCATTTTGGTCCTATCACAATAAAAAATATCCCTCTAATTTACTTCAGAGTCTCCAATAGGCCTTTTGGCGAAGTCTGGTCTAGATTTAACATGAGTTTTTTGGTTTGTTTGTTTTACCAGTGGCTTTCTCTTTGCCACTCTCGCATAAAGCTTTGGCACATTCAGTGAATTCAGATGATCTCCATTTTACTAACCGTGTGACTTCTAGCACCAATTAGCTGTGCCTGTGTGAAATTCAGTGACTTTAAAGAGAGTGAATACTTATACAATCACTTTTTTTTACATTTCATATTGTTTAAATAACTGAAATTACTTTGAAGAAATCTGTTTTACTTTGACATTGTAAATTCTTGTCAAAAAAGCAAATTTATATTGACCACGATTAAATGTTGAAAAGCTGTAAATGGAGGGTGAATATTTTTATAGGCACTGTAAATAGACTCCAGTAATATCACATTTACAATGCTATCAGTAATGGCCCACCTGGCAGATGGAACTCAGGACTTCCAGCGCTGTCTCACCGGGCTGTACGATAGCCAGGACAGGCTGATTGTTCGGCAGACATACCCAGGAGGGTTTCAGGTAATCAGGAACCCAGATATCGCTGTCTACGTTTTGCTGAGGAAGACTTTTCACAGTGTCCTCTCTCTCCTTCTGAAAATACAACACACACACATACACAAATGTTTATGCATCTTTGAGAAGCCCTTGTACTCAGTAAAAACAGAAAACACACCAACAAAAGCTTAACGTAGCCATGAAACCGCTTCAGCAGCAGCCAAGGGTCTGAAGAACGATAAGATCCAGAAAAAACAACCATATTCTGTCTTCCACAGTTAAACTAGTCAAACTCATGCAGCATTTTCCATTATTTCTTCCTGAGAAATGCAACCACATTTGCTCATATTGATTAGACCAATATGATGGAAACAGGTGGTAGCCCAAGAGCAGCAGGAGATCTGGTTTCAAAATCTAATTCATTAGTGTTGATGAGGCCCTCTCCATACAGTCGTATCCCTGCATGAGTATTTATTACATGTGTGTGTGCTCTTGCATTTTCGCGGGCATGAGTGCATTCTCTTAAAGCCATTGTCTGTAACCTTTAAGCCCATCAATCTGACCTCTGACAACCTGGCAGTCATGTCAGCCTCTCCCCTCTTTGCACCTCTCTTCTTTTTGACCTCACACCGTCTGCAACGTATCTCCTCCTATCAAGTAACAGCATCCACATTTATTCCTTCATTCCTCTATCTCAGCCCCCCTCCCATTAATCATTCCCTCTCCTTCTGGTGCCCTTTCCCCTATCTGTACATCACTCTATCAGCTCCCTCCTCCCCATCTTTCATTCACGCCACACAATCTGCTGACAGTTAACAATCCGGCCCAGTGGTCCCTCCTGAAATGAACTTAGACTTGGCTGTATTTGTGTGTGAATCTGTATGTTGGAGAGAAAGTGGGACAGAGACGGAAACGGAGAGAGAAAACTATATGCAACAGCACATTTTTGCATTCACAAACGCATATGTTCACAAGCACAAACAAAACACAGACACGCAGGGTTATAAAGAAGGACACACACATTGTCTCAGACAGACAACAGACTGGGGGGCCCGAAACTCGTACCTCCCCCAACTCCCTGAACTCCCAGCCCTGCTCGGCACCATCTGGTTCCCCTCCTGGCCTATCTTGGATGCCTCTGCTGGGGTGGGGTTGGGGGGTTCTAGGAAGCGAACTAAACTGTCCTTTTCTCTCATTCTCTCTTATGCCAGCAGTAGAATTCCCCAGAACAAACAGAGAATTAAAGCTGGGATTCTTCCATCAGACCGAACATTTGGAACTGATCTTGCTGGAAATTCTCATTGAGAAAATCTAAATCTTTGCCGCTGATGCAGCATTTCAAGCTCTACTTTACTACCAACTGAAGCATGTTGTATCTTTTTGCATTTCTCTATGGTCATTCCATACTCTGCCAGCTGAAGCTGGGCGTAGGTGGAAGGAAATTGATCTCCCAGTCTGCCACTGGGGGCCTCCACAGCCAGAGCGGGTTATTGCTGCAGAGTTTGTGTCTATCTGGGTTCAGACAGAGGACTGCCTTTCCTCCGCCTCCTCATCTCTGCTGCCTTGTACCAGTTCTCATAAAATATGGAGCTGGCACGCTTGTCCTTGCACAACCCCTTGATAATTGGACATTTTTCCTTTACAGTTCATATATATTCATCACTTATCTGGTTGTCATAAATTACTACAGGGGACCTTGGCCTCGGATGATCTTCTTTCTTAAGAGATCATTCTATTTGCAGTTGTCTGTAAATTGTGGTCACTGCAGCAGATACACGAAAGCACAGATGGTGTGAAACCGCCAGGCCCTGTGGTAGCAAATGTCTGCATAATTTCTTAAAGCATCAGAAAGCTAATGATCTGAAAATATCAGATCAAATTTGTCTCCGTGGGATTAGCAGACAGAAATATCCCTCCAGTGGATAACCTATTTGATGCCGAGAGAGTCGGAGTTGCCTGGAGCAAATAAAAAAGAAATGGGAATCTGTCAACACTAATCTGGAAATGTTGTTTGATAAACTAAAAAGAGAGAGGAGAATGAGGATAATGGCATTATCTCGAGCTGTGACGCAGAATGAGAAAAAAAAAGTGTGTGGTGAGAAAAAAGAGAAAGGCGTTCCAGACCCTTTGTACTTTGTAGAGGCTTGAAGCATGAAGCAAATAATTTGTTGACTGATGCAGGCGGAAGGAACAGCTGCATGATGAAAAATGCTGTTTATGTACCACAAATAAACTCGAGAATCATCTGATGAAATCAAAAGAGAGAGAGTCTGCAGCTTTTAAAGTTTTATGAGTCTGCAAATTTCTCCAATCGCACCCACATGGAGGAGAGACGTAGATGTCTGAAAATATTAAAGCAAGAACCTCAAAATGACCTCAAAGAAGTGTTCATTGGTGCGGAAGGGTGCAGGGATTTTGTGCCTTCCCCAGACAACCCTCCAAATGAAGAACCAGAGCACCAAAAGGATCTCAGTTAAGTAAAAGGAGGTGGAAAATCCAGCGATGTTGGTGGCCTGGGGGTCTTAAGAAGCCTGTAACCCATTATACAAGTACAGAGGTTGATAAGATGCCCCAGTGGGTTTTCTTTTGGCTTATAAAAAGGCAAAACAATGACAATGAGTTACCTGACAGCTACATGAGCTCTGGGTTCAGTGAATGCTAAACTAAGAAAGAAAGTAAGAACCGTGTTAAGGTTTAGGAAGATTATTACTGTATAGACATAAACATTCACCGTTGTGGCCTTTATAACTTTAATTTGGCTGCAAAATGGGAGAGAACCACAACAGAGATCTACCTTATTACACCATTTAGTATGTGCTTTGAAGAAATTAAGATTTTAAGATGTTGTTCACTTGCACTTTTCCCTAAAATGTAACTCCCAAATTTCTATTAGTTAAGTCTGCTTTATCCTGATCTACATTAAGAGGGGAGAAATGAAACAACACACAGCAACAAATGTCAAAGAAAACACAACTCTGACATCAAATTTAACTTGAAGGCACATTTTGATTGCGATGGCACTTTTAACAAATAAAAGCGGCGGAGCTCTTACAGATTTCTCGCTGGCGGAGTCTTCAAACATGCGCTCCAAAGGCTTTCTCACAGGCTCCATCCCATCAGCAAACACCTGCAGCCACACAGAGCACAGTACGTGTCAAAAGCATCGCCTACAGAGCAGTTATTACATCTACAGCTAGAAGGCACTTTAAGCACAAACTACAAACACACAGTGTCTTATATGAATAAGTTCTATTGCATGTCAAAAACACATGTAAGACTGTTAAATGCAATATATTTAGTAGCTGAGTTGGATCATCAATAAAAATCCACTTTCATTCAGTCTGCAGTCAGACAGTAAACATGGTGAAGTCAGTCAAACCTGGTCAATTGAAGGATGTCCTTTGGTCTTCCTCTTGGAGGTGGTGTCCAGGCCCCAGAGGGAGGAGAAACGGCTGCGACGTTTGCTGAAGGTACGAGGAACGGCCTGGTTCCGCCTCCGGATGCTGCTTTCTGTCCGAGCAGACACCTGGAACAGTGATAAATATAGAGAACGTGACATTAATGGAAAGTGTATTTGAACCTTAAATGTATCATTTGATATCAGTCCAAGCTGTTGTATTTAAAGGAATGTATATTTGAGCAATTGATGTTGCTCATAAACACATTTAAAGACATGCACGTCTCTCCAGTGAACATAATGACTCAGCTTTTTGCAGTCATAATAAATCCTTGTTCATTTACGATGTCGATTTCTGTTTCAAAGCGATACTTACTTTACATCTAAATAACCAGCTATCTACAAAAGGATTCTGAATCAATCAAGGCCTTTCTTGCACAGCTTGATACACCACTGGGGATTTTATTAGATTTTTTTTTTACCTTTGATGTTTAATATCATATTCATTAATATGCTTTGCTTTATTCAGGTAAGGAGTGTAAGAATCAGTTCCTTCATTTTGATGCAGGAAGCGGTATCTTAAGCTATCTAATATCCTTTTATTTTGCTAGATGAAACTGCCGCTAGGTCGCAGTGCCATACCTCTTTCCCTTAAAGCATGTTGTTGAATAGCTGCTCAAATGAATGGAGTAAAATATATAGGGGAATGTGAGTGTATATATGTTGTTTGCTGATTGAACTGGTCTTTGTTTATTCAACAAGTGACTTGTTTGCATTCATACTTATAAAAGCATGCATCGACTGGCAAACGCACCAGCATATATATGCATATAAACACATTTTCCCAGTATATACAAACGGCACATACTGAACCTCTCAACCTCTCCATCAGTGACCTACTACATGAGCACAGGCAAACAGCTCTTGGCATATCTGGGTTAATTCACCCTCAACCACCAGAGTGTGAGTGGCTCAGACTCACTATACGTTACGCCAATATATATTTGCACATATGCACATATCACACATATATGTATGCACACACAATGCCTACATATTATACTGCAGTTGTGTTGCTGTCTGCTGTCTCCTCAACAGAAACGCACACACTTCAAACATAATAGGTCAAACTGCCTTCCAGACTCTTCTTATGTAAGCTGCGTTGCCTTTTTGCTGCCTGCTTTACTACGATGTCTCCTTCAACCATACATGATAACAACCCTGATAAATATGAAGAGGAAAAAATAGAAATGTTCTTTTTGCGACAGAGGAAAAACTGCGAAGAAATTTTGCTCCCGGCAATATGAATTAATTCATTGTATTTGTTTTGTATTACATTAATTAGCTGCCAAGCTCTGTTCTTAATTGTGTTGAGGTAATGCATTTGAGTTTAAATCATTTATACAGTTGTTTCACACTCAGGCAAATGCATGATTATCCTGATAAATGTGGCCATTTACAGCAATATTTGAAGAATATAATATAGAAATATTCAAAATGTGGGTGTGATGATGTATATATAGGGAAAGAAAATGGAGGGAGAATAGAGATGGGTGAGAGAGAAAACATAAAAGGGCGAAGAGAGAAAATAAAGCAGATATGGAAAAGGAGGGAGACAGAATAAGATGGACACAGACAAAGCAAGTAGTGAGGGTGTAGGCAGTAAAAGGAAGGGGGGGAGCAAGGGGCAGAGAGTGTTAAGCCTGTTTGTGGGAAAGTGCCTCAGGGATGGCAGCTTACTAACAGAGTTTGTATCGATCCACCAATCACAAAAAACTCTGTCAATGTCTGATGTTGGTGTGTGTGTTTGTGTGTGTGGTGTTTCCACTTCTTTCTCTTCGCTTCACTCTCTGTTTCCTGAATGCTATTTGGCAAAGCAAACAGACATGTGATACCCAGCAGCATATAGATCATTCCATCCATGTTGATATTTCATTCTGTACATTCTTGGAGTACTCAAGGTGACTAGGACCACATTGTAGAGCACTGAGCAAATGACTTGGCCTTTAGCCACAGGCTGCATCAGTCCACACCAGTAGAGGAGAACAAATTGGCAAGAATGCTTTGTTGTCATTTGTCTTCTCCGGCTTTTGGAACACTTTGTAACGGAACAAACTGAATGTTGCATGGGGAGGACACACAGGGTACATACGTAAATCTCAGTGTGCACCTGTACTGTGACAGGTGAAATGTCAGTGTGACGAGAAAATGATGAGGGCAAGTCTCCAAAGTGAGGGCATTTTTGTTGTGTTCACGTTCTTCAAAGGGTAGTTTTGATTGAATTTAGGGTTAGAAGTGCAGCACGTGGGTTTAAGTGTACAAGCAATGCCAAAAAAAAAGAAAATACATGACAGCTGTAGGGGCTTTTTTCATAGACTGTATGTAAAAACAAATAAAGTAGTCAATTAAAGTAGCCACCATGACATCCTCCACTGCTTTGTGCACATTTGTTATAGCCTCAAGTTTGGAATCTTCCCATCACAACCATAGTTTTTTGAACCTGGACATAATCAGTGAAGGATGATATCTGACACAGAATTCAGTGACACAAGACACACTGATCTGGAAGAAACCTGTCATTCACAAGTTAGCCCCACCATAAAACATACCTGGATGTATCATCTATTCCATTTTACTCTAAATTATGATTAAAAATGATTATTGTGGTAATAAATGAAGTAAGAAGCTGGCTCATTCTTACAGATTTCTACACAATCAGACTTATTTTTGCAACCAGAGGAGTCACCCCCTGCTGGCTGTTACAAACAATGCCACTTTCACATTTGGCTACACTTTCAGACTTGCCTGTTTTTCACATACATCTTTTAAAGATTTTCTTACTTGTATTGGATTCCATTGTCACAACAAAGTGTGAGACAACCAAGACCTTCAAAAAGGAACAAGCCCAAAAGATCAAGCCCATAGAGTTAGAGTCAAATCAATATAACTATGCATTAACAGATTCTGGTATGTCATCATATTTTAGCTAAACTAGCTCCTTGCTTGCCACACAGATGCCGTACATAGCAGCTAGTGTGCTCAACAAATGCAGCAGTGTGCATCATTTATCCTTCCCTTTCCTGCTTGTTATTTGCATGTTCAGTTGCGGTGTGGTTTAACCTCAGGTTACATGCGGTGTCTATTAGTTTGAACAATTGTCATACAAACAGAAATTCTTGCTCTCAGTAGGTTTATGTGACAAGACGCTCACAGCCTGATAAACACACCCACTCTCCAAGCTGGGCTGTTATTGAAGGTCGGCAGTTGGGAACCTCTCACGCTATGCCTACTAGAGCATGTAGAGACACGCAAGGGCAAGTTCACATTAATGAGTTCTGATTAGGTTTAAGGGCAAAATTACAGCAAGTTGGATAGACAGTTGGAATGAGCAGTCAAATACCAGTTCTAAAAATGCATGTGCACGGCTGCGTGCATGTTTTAATCATACCAGTGCATGGAAGGAAGAAACAGAGAAGATGCCCAGTCGTCCCATCGCCAGTTTGGTTGGACGTGAAGCGAAGCCCAGGAGGCGTTTGGGATTGGGAGGTTCGCCGCCCTGCAGACTGGCCAGGTAGCAGCGACAGCGGAAGAGATCTATGTGGAAGCGCTCCAAGTTCTGCTCCCACAAGAAGATCTAACAGATTAAAGATTAAAAACCAAAAGTGATAAATCTGCAATAATGCAACAAACTTTGCTGATAAGATCCTGACTTATCTCTTAAATTAAATCTGGCCACTAATGAAAACAACAACACTGATAAAGAGACTAAAAGATAAAAGATGCATAATATATATCACATTGTGTTAGATGGTTATTCGGTGGTTTCAGAGGGAGTGAGATGTGGGAGTGCTGCAGCCCCTGTGGAGAGGTATTACTCACCAACACAACCCCCACCAGTTGCCGACCTGCTGTGCTATGTGCAATGTATCACAGGGTGGGCCGTGGGAGGTGGAACACAGGGACACACACACACACACACTCACTCATGATGAAACACAAACTAAATTTAATATGCACTGGTTCCTGCCATCACCTGTTTGTTCCAGGGCTTCGTGCAAATTAAAGCAACTCCTCTTTCTTTGAGTCTTATTTAGTTCAACATAGCTCTATTTACCTAAACTCAATCTGCAGATTAATGTGGCTCCAAATACTGATCTGGACAGAAGTCAGATGATTATATAATTGTTTACTCAGTTTCAATCTTTCCATGTGCCTCTTCAGAAAGGTGATTGTTCTACCATTAACAACTTCCCAGTGCTTTTTATATAACATTTGTAGCTTTGGCTATTAACCAAATGCCACACACATATAAAGAAAGAGAGACTTGCTCGAACAAGGACACCTATTGTTAATGAACACATTCTTCACCTCTATTGCAATGTTTACATGCAATGCTGCTTTAACATTCAGCAGCAACTCCAGACATGCATGGAATTAGAATAAAGCTACTGAAAGTGAACAAATTTGATCCTGGAAAAGCTTTGACTCATAAAGCACCTGTTAAATACAGAGGGATTAGCAGGAGATTTTAGTTTCACCTTCCAACCAATACATGCGTTGCAAGCGTTTTAGCATGTGTTACAGATATTCTGCATTTTACTGCACTCGCATGTGTTAATAAATGAGCACCAGTTGGGATGTTTGAAAACATCTGCGGCTGGAAGTACTCCTTAAGAACATTTTGTCTGGGTGACGCCACGCAGCAGAGATGATTTAGTGCCAAGATTTGAGTGTGTGAGAGGATCAGCGCAGTTCAAACGTACAAAGCTGTGCATCTGTGGAAGCCCCTTAGGTGTTTTTGCTGAAAGTCACCTGAAAGCTAAAGATGGAAGCAGGGTTCTTGCCACATGGGATAACAAAACTGGTTCATGTCAGCATCATGTGGATGTAAAATTTTACCAATGTGCAGTATGCAAATATGAAAAAAAGACTTGTGATGTCCACTTGTGTCTGATGATCATTACTGCCACCAATCGCTTGCCTCCACACCTGCTCAAGTATGGTCTTTCGTTTCTTGGCATCGGTGACGGTGGACAGCTGCATGTCTCCCATCTTCTTCATTTTCTCGTCCATGTCGATCTTCTGCTCCAGCTTGCGGATCTCGGTTCGCAGCAGTCGCACCGTGTCCTCCCTGTGGTGCTGCCGAGCCAAAGCAGCCGCACATGCAGAGTGGATCGCTGTGATCCAGTTCTCCAGCTCGGTTTGGCCTGATGTCTGACAAGAGAGGTGATTAAAAAAAAAAAAAAAAAAAAAAAAGCAAACATAGCTGGTGAAGTCAAAACAGACAGTAGATGACATTAAGCAACTGACAGCTAAAAGAATTGAAATCCTAATATTGTCCTCTGGGAGAAGGTGGTTCCTATAATCTCATCATTTAGTTACATATTTTTCTATTCATGACTTGAATGTCACAGTGGAGAGCTGTCATGAATATAAATAGACACATTTTAATATTACACAATGGTCCCTGTGGTGGATCACTGTCACAGTATGACAGTGTGGCCTTTAAACATGTCAGACATAAAACAAACACACGGACACAGTATTGTCTTATCTCCCACACATGGCTAAAGGTCATGTGACACAGATGTGCACAGACACACAGAGAGAGAGAGAGAAAGAGAGGAAGAGAAATCCCTCTGGGGAAATTAGCTTTTCTTTTATTTCCATCAATTCCTTTATAAAATAAAAACAATGAAATTACTTTTAAAAATATGGAAACCCTCCATTGTGTTTAATAGACCTATTGCATATAAAACACCTCTGCTGCTTTGTCTTACCTGTATAATTGCATAAAAAACATTCCTGAACTCTTTGTTTGGAAAGCCGCAGAAGTATTATGTCACATGGATGTTTTGAATTCCAGTGATTCTCTTACCTGGAAGAGGAAGGCGTCTCCAACAGAGTTGCTGAGGCAGAAGACAAAGTCCTTCTTGGGATGTTCAGGTACGGCCTGGACAATGCTGTTCTCCACCCACAGTGCGTGTTTTGGAACACTGTTATGGTCAATACCTGAACGACCATCAGATTCATACAGGAAAAGGGTGCAACCTTGAAAAAAAGAAATGAAGGACACATTTAACATTTCTATTTTATTGAAAACAATCAAAAATGTGAAGAAAATCTGTAAACCAAATACAACTAACACTGAAAAAATGTATTTGTGCCAATATTACAATTATTTTTAATTTGTATTTAAACAACATAACAAAAAGCCCGCCCAATAGTTATTATTAGTGCATATTTAGAACCTGAGGTCAGAAACATTTATCTATTTTAAAAGTGGTGGAAACAAACAGTGGAGACAGACAGGAATGTAGCTGCAGATGCTGTATCTTGTGTATTTCAAGAGGATGAGATTGGATTAGACACGGATCCCACCATAAAATTAAATTGTGATGAGACTGAGGAGAGGAAATGTTAGGCCACACAGAAGAGTGTGAGAGAAGACAGCAGGGCTGACAACCAAGGGCATGGACTGTGTTAAGTCTGATGTGATTAGAATCTAACAGGAGAGAGAGAGAAGTCCGGCGAAGATGCTGATCTTAATGTGACATTATGGCTGCAAGATATTGTTTAAAATGATTTATTTTCAGTCGCAGAAGCATGGATAATAGTGTTTGTGTTCAACCGTGCTGCATCAGACTCTGATGTGGATGTCAATGGATACCTGCATCCTGCTATTCTCCATTGTTCACAATGACCTATAGGTTAAAAACAATTTTTAAATATAAAAGAAATGAGATTCTGTGCAACACCTTTGAGAGAAACCCAGTAGTGTTTCCACTTGCGCCTTGTTGCAGGTTCCACCTTCTTGTTTTTCTTATGAACCAGGAAGTTCTTCACGGCCAGAGCTCCTGCTTTCCTCACTGTGCCCTGTGCACAGCCAATCACAGTGTCGGATGGATAGGCGCTGCTCAGCGTGCCGCTGCTCTGCTCATCGCTCACAGCTGAACCTGCCTCCTCCGTGCAGTCTCGGCCCTGATTTGTCTGATAAGAAGGTGAGTGGAAGATGAAGGGATTAGAAACACAGTGAGTCTGTATTTGAAGGCAATGCACACACATATACAAATATAACTAACCCAGGCTTGATTGTCGAGCTCCTTCCTGAAGTTTTCGTACACGCCTCCCCTGCCTCCTTCGCCTCCTCTACCTTCTCCTCCTCCTGTGCTGCTGCTGCCACTGTCGCTCCCATTAAAAACACTGCTCTCAGTGGCCGAGTAGACGGAGAAGGAGGCCGACATGGCTTTACATCGCCGTGACACCAGTTCTCCATCTCCATCTATCTCTGTGGCCACACCGTCGATCCCACTGTCGCCGTACTCACTTCCCTCACCCAAAACACCAGAGATGTCCTGTCATCCAGGATAGAAACAGAAAGGATTTACTTAGCGAATATCAATGTACAGAAATCGATGTATTTAGATCAGCAAAATATAAACTAGTGACATTACAGATACACACAGAAAGAAGCACCAGTCTAAATAATCAACTAGCAGTCTGCATTATACAAGAAGTTATTTTTCTCGAATCAACCAGACAGTTCAGGATACACAGGAGGTTTACTTAAAGTGTGTACATGCATGTTGCTAGGTGCTTCAGTGCATCATAAAGTCTGTCTGTGCACATGTTTTCCTATGCATTTCTGATAAAAGAAGGCTTTTCACTTTGAGCATGAGGTTCTCTGTGCTTTCACCAAGCTGAGTCTCCCTCTGCTCTGTTTCTCTTTGTTTTTTGCTGTGTTTTCGGTCTATTTATATCCAACAACCCCCCTCAGCCCGGCTAGATGAATTTATAATGAGCACTTAGGGGTGATCTGCTATCCAAGGGTGCTTAGGGGTTCTGAGAATGAGTTGCAAGAAAAGCCTGGTTCACTATTTTAGTACTTCCTTCTTATTTGACTTTTTTTTTTTTTTTTTAAATCAACGACACACGGAAATTACAGAAAGCACATGGATATAGCCTTTATTCTACTGACATAGTTCTGTTTTTATCTAGTGAATATCTTACTAACTGGCTTCTTGGTGATGCATTACACCAACTTGGTTACTCTGCTTGAGTAAGATCAAGAGAAAATCTTCTAAAGAATGTTCAAAATGTCTTTTTTGTATATAATGATGCATGTGAGGACACGGGAGAAAGAGCACCACAACAACTTTCTATCTGATTTCTTGTAATCCTCTTCCCAACTGCAAACACACACTTGGGTGTGCATACATATAACATGCATACACACAACTGCAGAGCATAAGCACACACAGGAAATGTCTCCGGTTGTCAACAGAATGTTAATTTGCTGGATTGACTGGTGTCCTCTGTCATTTCTGTGAGGCCCCTGAACTTCCTGGAAACTACTGGTAGACAAAGTCCTACTATCTTATATTCTAAGTTTAGGGGGTCTGGATTTTGCAAAGAAGGAACAGAAATGAATACAAGGCAAAAGTAGAGGAAGAGAAGAGTTTTGTCTGCTTTGAATATTTATTTATGTATGAAATGTGATCAAACCTGAGTAGTCTGTGCGCGTCGTCCCTGGAAGGCAGGACAAGGTGCAGCTGGAATACCCAACCCTGCCAAGCCCTCAGAGAGGCAGTGGGAGCGCCGGCATGGGAGCGTGAACGCTCCATAGCCGCCGCCGTCCTCCTCGGATGGAGACATCAACCCCTCCTCTCCTTCTCCATCTCCACCACACTGGGTTTCTCTGCGATTTTTAGCATAGCGATTCCTCTGCCCCCTGAGGCCTGGACTCTGCTGGCTGCACAGATGGTCCAGAGATGATGCCCTTTCAGCCGAGCCTGGAACACACACACACACACACATACACACACACACACACACACACACACACACACACACACACACACACACACACACACACACAGGTGGTTACTGCAGAGGCAGTGTGTGTTTTAATGTCTGTGTGAGTCAAAGCAAGGTGAGCGTATTCTGATTACAGTCAGTTACTTTCAGATGACTTTGCCACATTTAACCTTCTCCGTGTGTCTTTCTGCGCATCTGTGTGATTTTTCTGAGTGATTGTGAGTCTGTGTGTCTGCAGTAGAAGCCCTTATATTATTCTGAGCAAGCCGACCACTTATGGCAGCTCTTGGACCTGCAGCAGTTGCCAGCTACCGCCTGCTGACACGCCGAACTCCCACAGCTCCAGCACAGCGGCAGTTAGGCTAACAATCCTGTGATCAACTGAACCGCTGCAACTGATGAATGGCAGCTAACCTTCAATCAGCACATTTTCCTCAAATCATTTTTCGCTGCTCAGTGAGAGGCTGCAGTTTTTCCCACCTTCATCCCCCTCATCACCTGTCAGTGAATCAAATCAACACCCCAACACCCATGAATAGACACACATGTATATAGAGCTTCTCACTTATTAGTCACCACTCTCTTGGGCAGTTACAGGGATGTTTTCTTACATTAATAAACTTATACTTATATACTATATACCTACATATTCTAACAGAAAATATGTACTAAAGACTTCGCTTCCAGTCATGCGAATGGAGGCATGATTTACACTAATGTCAGGAGTGAAAACAGATAAGCATCCGAATGAGTACATGAGAGTATTGGACGTGTTTTGTGTGTTCATTATCATCACCTGCGTTGCCCCTGGGGCATGTGAACTGCTCCTCCTCCTCTTCTTCCCCACCATCGACCATCTCCTCAGTGCTGGTCAGATGCTCTTGGCTCAGGTCAGACAGAGAGAACTCCAAACTGTCCTCTCTCCACATGTCTGCCGACTTCGACCGCTTCTTTTTAAAACTCCCTCCCTCTCTGGGGCCCTCAGTCATCCTCTGGAGGTACCTCTCATCTCCAATGACGTCCCCCTCGCCCATTGAGTCCTCTCCTCCATCCTGAGCGACAGTGTCGGCCTCTGAGGTTTCAGGGGTCGGCGTGGCCAAGGGGTCATCATCCTGCTGGTAGGACTCCGGCCTCATTGTCATAGCAACGCGCTGCGTCCAGTGCGGGTTGATGCCGAAGTCTTCAAACTCATCTGGCGCATTGAATAGCTCCAGTCCGTTCTCTGCTAAGGACTGCGGGATGCTCGGGGTGCTGGAGGAGCGAGTTGAGGCTTCGGAGTTTCTGTGCTCCTGTTTCACCGAGGATGAGTGCCTTGAACGGCGGGTGATCGGCTGCTTGCTGGAGAGGCGGAGTGAGCGGGATGTGCTTTTGCGGGAGAGATGGTCTG
This sequence comes from Amphiprion ocellaris, assembly GCF_022539595.1. Lineage (NCBI taxonomy): Eukaryota > Metazoa > Chordata > Actinopteri > Pomacentridae > Amphiprion > Amphiprion ocellaris. The sequence continues at coordinate 11,326,515 of NC_072779.1, read as the reverse complement.
TCACGTCGCCATAGAAACCACTGTCCCCATTCTGACTTTCCACGTTCCCCATGATTCAACTGTGGAATAAGGAAAACATTTGTGTAAAACAATGTTATTTTTATCTCTTAATTCAGCCTGTAACCAAATATTATAAACTTAGGAAGCAGGGACAAGTGTTTTAAATTTGCTGGAACAGGGAGACTGATCACCAAAGCTTTTGTCTGGCACCAAACTGAACAACAGTTTGTCTGTACATGTATTTAGTAATATGATCAACCTCACACCAAGCCAACGACACCATTTGAATAAAAGGAAGTTGGTGTCACATACCTTTTTGTGTTTAATATTCAGGGACTAGTATCAAATTTGAATGGAGTGGCATAGATTTCAGGCAGAAACATGCATGTTCCCGCTGTCTGTAAAGTATTTTTATTATTTTTCTTATTATTGCTTTTTATTAAATATATGTATTTTTCTGTACTTTGTATTTGAACCAGTGTCTTTAAGGAGGTCAGGCAAATAGAGTAGTTTAAATGTAATTGAAAATACTGCACTTTGCTGTACTGTTATGCCAGTGAAGGCTTACTTAATTTTGTTTAAAGAAAAAAATGGCTTTAAGCAATGCTTTTAGAGCAGAATGGACTTTTTGTCATATATAGACAGTTGCTTTTTGTTTTCATTGACAGAAAAACAATGTGTTGTTAAACACCCCATCTGGATGGAAGTCACTTGTTTTAACAAGTTCCTATGGTGTTTTGTAGATGCTACAAGACACATCATGACCTAAATAAGTAGTCAGTGCCGTGGCTTATCATGGGCATCCCGTAAAGTGAGGTAAACATGAATCAATCCTGTAAACTTGTGGGGTGGGGCTTTCTGTATAATTGCTTTTTAACGTTTTCCTCAGAATCTGTTTCAAGCCTGAACATGTACACCAAAATGACTCCTGTACTACAAGCTGTCATTGTGTACCATAGAGTAATTTTATAGTGTTTGAGTCTAGATGAATTGGAGTGAATGAGCAGGTGGGTGATGAGAGAGGAAGGGACTTCAGAGAGGAAGCAACAGTGTAGAGTTACATCTAATAGATGGCAGGAAATAAGTATTTTGAAGGAAAAAAATCCTCTAAATGTAACATTGATAGATAGAGATGAGTTTTTAGGGGTTTAATCAATGAATAAATCATTACTAAAACGTAGGCTTTGTACATGAACTGCATTTGTAAGAAAATTAAGACAGGCACCTGCAACTTAAACAAAGGTGGATTACACAGTAAGAAAAGTTGAGCCACTTCTTAGGATTCTGCCTGGAGATTTGTGTTTAATGTGTTTCATGTTTACTCTACACATGCTGGAAACAAAGTCCTAGAATGTCCGCGAATGCCTTGCAGAGCTGAGCTTTCAGGCAAATAAGGTCAGGGATCAGGTATCCACAGTCAAGGTGGAAACTTCCTAAGTTACTGAATGCAGCACACTCAAACGGGGTAGCACAAGGATAAAAAAGTTAGTTAAAGATTAATTTGGAGCAAAGAAACAGGCCACTTTTCTCAAAGTTTCCCTGTTTTCTGGCTTTGCTCTTTTTCAACTATTCAGGATGCATCAAAATCATGTTAGTGTTTTTTTTCAGGGACTACAAAGGCTTTTAAAATTTTAAATGCCTGAATCCCTAATTTTATTTTAATTTTAATTTAGGTCATGGGAATCTAAGTAACACAACATTTCACTTAATTTCAGTCTTCTTCACAGTCCACTTCTGATCTCAAACACTGATGAATGGCCGTTGGCTTGGTTGTCCTGTTCTTACTGTAGTCCATCAAAGAAATCAGCTTTAGGCTGCGTTCTGTTGATCATGACATTATCTCAGTGACCCATTTCACCCCATGCTCTCTGTTATACAAGAACACGAAATTGTTGAGTCAACTTCTGCCAGATCAGTTTGTCCTCTGTGAGTCACACATCATCAAACCCACACCATCAGGTTCTCAGTGTGGGCTCAAACTGCAGAAAGACTGATGGAAAAATATGTAATGTTTCCTTGCATCGAGTCTATTGTGCCTTTAAAAATTAATCTAAAAATCATAGCGGAGGTTATTTCTTTAAACTGAAACCAGCAAAAATAATTTCTTAGGATTTCTTCAATGCAAAATCAAATCACCTTCAGAGATTTGCAAAGTGTGGAGGTACCGAGGTGTAAAATTCGTGGTTACCTATGATTTAGCAGCCGCATCACCAGCTTTCCCCACATCAGTATGGTGTCATCTTTCACCGGCCGCACGATCCTCCACACATCCTCAAAGGCTGGTGTCAGTTGGCCCTTAGAGAAACAAGAAGAGAGAGAGAGAGGAGCGTTTCTGAGGAGCTCTCACAACTTCAAAGTGACCTGATGTGTCAAACGCACACAGAGGTAGAAGACAGAAGACGAGAAGAGGAAGGTATTTCTGAAACTACTGCAGGAGGACCTGCCAGGTATGTTACATAAACAGGGTGAAGTAAAGTTGAAAGAAATTTAAATCTATGGTGCACACTAGAAAGGGAATGTATAGAATGAGAGACAGTATACATGATGAAAGGGAACGAAGGACATACGGTCATTAAGATCATGCAATCAGGCAAAAAAACACAGCAGACAAACAAGAGATACACACAGATCATCAGTAACAAAGCACAGATGTATTGTACCAGCCTGCGGGGGGCTCACAAACAATTTCTTTGAACCCTACCCTGAAACTCATTTCCCACCCGAAACCATGCAGACATGTAGAGACTCGTGCACAAAACATTTTGGGAAAACACCCCTTGTTTCCCTGCAGACAAAGAGAACGCACACACACACACACACACACACACACACACACATACACACACGCACACTGGTGGTAAAATGACAGAAGATGAAAGAAGCTATGGAGTATGATTTTCTACTTAACACTCAATTAAATGATCCTTGCCAACACGACCTAATTTTCTCTAATACCAGCCCTGAGCTGCTTAGGGTAGACCAGGATTTCCATAATGTGCTATGTATAGTGTGAAGGTATGCCAGCATGCTCGCTTGTGTGAAGATTTGCACATATTTTCAGCTCGCAACCAGATGAAAATGTAGCTTTTTCCCAGAACAAGGCAGATGCTATTGATGATTTTGTTCAGTCGGTCAGTGCAGAAAGTGAGGAGCTCCCAGCAGTGTAAGACTACCTGCTGGCCTCCATGCTGTAAACACAATCGTACAATTTGACTGTGGTCCGATAAGCCAATAAGCATGAAAATGATGGAATAGAACATCTCTTACTGTGATGTAAAAAATTTAAAAAAATAAATAAATAAAAATCAAGAGGGAGAAAAAGACATGCTTTATGAGTTGCAAAGCAAATGGCCATCAGCACAGAGTCTGTTTGGAGCCCCCACATCTGGTGAGTAATTTTGGACAGACGCCGTTTTTTCCCCCTTTTTCTAGAATGCTAAAGAAGCATCACTTTGTTCCCATAGTCCTACAATAGTGCTGTGAGTTACTTGCACCAAACTTCGACCTTCCTTGTTATTTGTGTCATCAAATTAGAGATAGTAATCAGATAACGCTGCTGATTTGTTTATTCTCTGGGGTAGAAACAGTAAATCAACTGTTCTACAGTTCTGGGAAAAGATGCAGAAATGCGAGTTCAGAAAAGGAGAAGTAGTAAAAAGGCGATCTGCAAACTTGTGCTTCCTCATCCTCTGTCCTCTCGTGACCCTGTGGCATCTCGGAGGATCTTGCAGTCATTTAAATGCAGCTCGAGGAGACGAGGAGGATGCAAAAGATGCATCCTACCTCTATGAAAGCAGCTGATCGCAAGGAAGAGCACCACGAAAAGCTGCCATGCTTGTGCTCCACCGGTCAGCTCTGACACTGCACCAGGCCAGCATGTATGTTTGTGTATTCAAACCACTGCAGCACAGCTGTGGGAAGCGGTTATATAAGCTAAACTTGACCCTGATGCTTCTCCTCCTCCTCTTCCTCTCACCCTTTATTCTCATCTCTCCCCCGTCCCTTATGTCCTGATGAGGCCGACCCACATGCTGTCCACCCACCCCCATAAAGCAAACATGATGCACAATGCTCGACAGATGCTGAGTATTTATTTTGGATTTTAGTCCCGCTTTCCTTTAAAATCCCACATCAACATAGTTAGTCGACAATGGCTCAATATTTGATTTATGAAAGCATCTACAACAAATGAAGGTGTTCTACTACGAATGTACCTTATGTTCAATGTGCTTTACTGTTCTCAAGTCATATAGTTCAGTCTGTTCCTGAGTTTTGTGTGGAGAAGGTGAAAAACACACACACACAGGTCAAACAAACAAAACCATCCTGTCTGACACAGGGGAAATCAAACCGCTGCCTCTCCCCCGGCAGTGTACAGTCAAAAATGTTTAGTCTCTTCATTTTTTCCTCTGCCTGTGCCCTGCAGCAAGGCACTGGAGAGGGAGAAGGGGAGCGAAGAGAGGAGGCGGTGGGGGAGTTCTCTGGTAAACCCATGAAGAGCTGAGAGGTGAGGCAAGGCTGGAGGCGAAGCATATGAGGAAGGGCGGGAACCCAGGCTGGTACAGACAGAAGAGGGAAACATGGTGGAAAAAATATCGGGGGTACTGTGCTATGAATAGAAGTTTGTTAGGGAAAAGTGAGGAAAAATGGAGGGAGGAAGATGTACAGAATGAGAACGTGAGGGGGGGAGATAAAGAGAGAGAAATTGGGAGGTCCTATTGTTGCTGAGCTTTAAGTGGATAAGTAGACATGTGCTCTGTCTGCCTCTCTTCAGGCTTAATTGAGGCAGCCGAGACAAAAGGGGAAACATAATTATTCGCTCTCTTTCTCTCACCCTCTCGTTCTCGCAGTATATTAACACATTGAGAGAGTGTATTAACACAATGGCCTGCGCAACAGCAGCCAGAGCATCATTACCATGCAGACATGCCCACTCACAGACACGCACACTGAGAGGGGACAAAGACGGATGTTGGGGAAAATAAAATTGAATTCTGATTTCCTAAAACAAATTTTGAAAAGAGGCCTTTTGCTTCATTTTAAACTTTAGATTTGATTTTTATTCACTGAATCCTTCCACTAACAGCATGTTTAAATTGCAGATGTTCTATTTTGTGAGAGGAAATCTGTTCTGCATGCATTTAAACCACAAAATCAGAGCAAGACAAAGGCTCTGCACTGTACTGGGACTTTATGCGCCATTTACCAACACAACTCTGCACTGAAGCTGTCAAACTTACATTGCCACACGGAGACGGTTGCATTAGAGAGACGCTCAACACTTACAGGGCCTATCACCTAACACACAAACACAAGCAGGTAGTTTCCTGCAGCACACACCAGAGTACAATGGCATGAAGGCACACATGCTTCCAGTCGCACACACACCTGCATGATCCCCAGAGAAATTCGAGCTGTGCTTCCGACTCACACGCATGCACTCGCGCTCTTTGGAAAAATACCAAAGGCCTGTCAGAACAGCCATGGAGAAGACACACCCTCCTTCCCCCTGCCAGTCTTTTCATCTCTGCACCTGTCTCACAGCTCCACCCAAATGACACACAGCGCCGCTCTGCAGACTCAAACTACACATGACGTGGATGTGCACCACTGTACGGCACTGTGCGGTGAATGGAGCCAAAGAAAACATGTTCCATTGTTGTCAAAGTCTACACCGAATTCTGGAGTTGGCTGTTGAAGTCTGACACTGGTTTCATATTATGAAATCACTGAGCACTTTATTTTCCAAAGACAAATGCATTTCCTTTACTTAACAATATACTACCAATGCAGAACTTGGGCTTTAGTGAAGACAAGCACCAGAATTTGTCATTTTATTTCATTACTGTTGTTTTTATAAACAATAAGTCACTTTTTGTACTTTTTTTTCTGAAACAAAAAAAACCATTAACAAAGACAAGTCATCTCCTGCCTTTTTAAAAAGCTTCAGCGTATATGAATGACACTTTACTCTAAAAGTTTTTGAGGTTTTGCTATAAAAACGATTAGTCACAGTATGTTACACCTCAGAAGCAACCACTAATGACTTGTGATAAAATCAAATTACTTCTCAATGTCTACACTAGTTTAGGGCTGGATAAACATAGTTTTTAACTCTTCAGTTTAGATACCTCTGTCGCAGCTCTAATTTTGTGGACTGGATAAAACCCCTTAGAGGTACTTAATCCAAAGACTAAATAATGATGATTAATGACCTGAATTGTAACACTTTAAAAGACAGTCGTAATTGATACTGTGTTTTATCCTTACCACCCAGTGCTTTCTCTTTGCCATTACTGGCTTAAAAATAATCCAAGTTAAACTGCAGACTGCAACAATAGTGGCTGGTCTAGACACGGCTGTAACCAGAGAAGCTCTCATCTTACCCGGCCTCCCTGACCTTTCTCCGCACCCTTAAACCATGACCACCCCCCGCATCTCGCTGAAAAAACACATGATGCAGACACAGGAATCACCCATGCCTCAGGCCTTCTTCTCGCACCTTTTACATTCCTCAAATTGTTACTGTGCCCCCCCCCTCATCCTCCCACTATAGCCAAGGAGTGAAGTCACTGAGGTTTATGCTCTCGCTGGGGGGTAAACAAAGGAATTTGTGGATGAGGAAAACTTAATTCCCAAGTAAGTCTAAATAGGCAACCATGGGAATTTGGCAAAGGGTTTTATCACTGTCTCCATGCTCCCCAGGTTCTGTAGGAATACACACAAGTATACCTACAAGCCTGCCTGCATGCACTGTGGGGCTTCCTTGTTGTTGTTTGTGCTGAGCAAATCTGCTTTTAAAGATAACAAATGCCCCGTGAATAACATGTGAATTAGGGCTAAGTGCAGGAAGGCTCATGGTCCAAAAAAATTAAGAACTGGGGGCTTATCCCTGACTGCTTCTGTGAACGTGCACACCTTAGTGTGTGTATGTGTGCATTGTTCACATTTGAGCAGGAACTACATCTATCTAACGCCGAGACAAGAGTCAGATACGCTCCGAAAACATCCCATTGTCCAGATGGGTGTGCGCACGCCGCTGCACTCCCACAGTCCCTCTGAGAGACGACTGTCTGAAACATCAGCAGCAGAATTCCCTGGAAGAGGGAGATTAGCTTCTTATTCATCCTTACGGGATCTGACAAGACACGCGCCACCTCCCCCCGACTCTCAGCTTAAACACACACACACAAACAGTGTGCCTGCAAGCATGAGTCTCGGCTGCTCCTCAAATCAAACATTAATTTCTTTTAACTGGTGAGAGACAAATTATAATTCCTTCCTGAAGAGCGCTTTCATTTCGAGGCCACAGAGGCAAAGCACAAAAAATGACAGAACAAAGTGGAGTGGGAGGAAATGAGATGATTGTTATTCATTCACTATGGTCCCTTCTATTTCATCTCCCAACAACGAAGTGGAGAAAAGGAGTTTGGGATTGTGTTAGCAAAGCAAATTCAGTGCCAATTGCTGTAAAAAAGCATGTGCGAGAGAGTGAAGGAGGATAAACTGGAAAGAAATATAAAGATAAGAGCTTAAAAACATGATATGTAGTGCAGCATATCATCTCCAAGATGACATATATAAAAGATTTTAGATTTTAGGTCAGTGTGGCAACTGAGGATCAAGTAAAAAAAAAAAAAAAAAGATAAAGGACAGTGGAATTCACTGTCAGTCAGTTCACTTCACTGGGCTCCTCAAGTGTCACTAACCTCATTAAATACGCTCCTCCGTCTTTCTAGGAGCTTACGCTGTACGCTCCTTAACTCCGATTTCAGCTGACTGTCTCTGCCACATGGTGCAGTCAGGGATTACCATATTTTAAAGAAAATTCCTCCTACCACAAGTCCTCCATTGAGTGAGAGGCCCTAGAGATTCAATGACTGTGTGCAGCTCTTAATGCTGCTGCTGCTGCTGCTGCTGCTGCTGCAGAGTGCAACCTCAGCTATCAGGAGTCCCTGTATGAAATCAAAGGCAGGAAACCCCACAATTTAAAACCTCCCATTATGATTTTTAAAGATGTATATTTCAGTGTGAGGCTTTTACACAAGATGATCACAGCGCTCCATTCTCCCAAGGTCAAGATCAAGACATGTCAGCCTTAATTAAATCCTTCCAGGGACTTCTGTTGTAGGTTAATATGCCACTTGAAAATCCTCTTATTGATAGAGTTCAGGCACATTGTGCAGCAGGTTGGATGGTGAATGAAAAACTACCATTTGCTGTTTGTTAAATATTAATAAGTCATCTTCCTCTTTTGCCAGGTCTCAATCAGGGCTCAGTCCTGATGAAACAGTGATTGCACAGACAATCGCCTCCCAGTCATCAAAACCAATCAACTGAATATTCATGCGGTGATTTGCTGTTCCAAATATGTGCGAGGCAGTAAGAGGAGTGTTGTTTAATTATCCAGGAGGAGCAGGATGAGACCGTGCTCCACATTCAGCTGGTAACTGCAGAGACCCCGCAGGGCAAAGAGGTTGCCTGGGGGAGGAGGAGCTGCTATTGTTGACAGAAGAAGAAGAAAAAGAAGAAAAAGGGGGAAAGAAACTCCAGAACTGTAACACATGCATTTTGAGACTTGTATTTGTCAGCCAATATTGGGCTTTTGTTAATCAGGAGATAAAAGAAAGTCATTTATGCATTTTTGGAAGATTTGATCAGCACAAAACTACACCAATACGGAGGACAAAATCACAACTAACTTGTTACTACTGTATTAATTACTTCAACATGTTTAATGACCCAATCACTTGGGTATCCTCTATAGTCTGTTTAGTACTTTACAATCTGTTTTTATCACCATTGCACTTAGGCACGCCCTGGAATCCTGCGGTGTTTGTGCTATTGGATTCTTTGCAATTTATTGTGCTGTAATGTGTGGAAGTTGTCCTGTTTTTCTCTTCAGGTTTTACTGGTGGTGCACTGAGACGAAACTGCTCTCAGCTCGGTTGACATGTCAATAAAGTAATGAAGTGTGAATGGGCCATTCTGTAAAGAGTTGTACAGCTTGAAATAGCTGGATAGTTTACCGCATGATGTAAACTGCAAGAATAAAACCAATTTAGTCAGACAACTAAGTGTATTTTTGAAAACTGGTTTCCTTTCATCTTGGATTGAAGATATTTAACTTCAGAATCAAATGCTGTCTGCAGAAATTCATGCCAGTTGCACTACAGAATCGCCTCAAAGTCAGACACTGACACATATATAGACACTCGTGGACAAACACAGAGAGGTTTGAATGGAGCTAAATTGGCAGGTAATACTTCTATTCCGCTGTGTGCAGGCCGGAAGGGACAGCGAAATAACAGGGTGGTTGTGTGGGTGAGAGAGGGGGATAAGAGGGTTTTAGGCAAAGGCAGACTGATTGAGGTGGGAGGTTGAGACGGGGGGGGATGGGATGAGAGCAGCAAGAGGGTCTGGAAAAAAAAAAGATGATGGTGTTGAAAGCGGGGATGAGAGGCTGTTAATGCGGTGGGGAGCCGATGGAATCGAGTGTTGGGCCACAGGTAGACAGATGAATGATGTGTGCCGAGGTGGAAGGAGACATAAGAGGTAAAGAGGTGGAGTGCTGCTGATAGGTCCTGAGGGGCTGGTAGAGATAGATGTTGTGTCAGTTCAAAGTAGGGCAGATGTGAACAGGCCCCATTTGTTGTAAGTAACGATACGACTGGGCGACTACCTGGAGAGAGTCATTGAGGAGGTTATTGTTGGAGTGTTGACCAGACTGTCTGTAAGAAAGATACAGGCCATCTTTAAGGTGCTTGTTTGGTGCTGTTGGACAACAAAGCTTAAATATGTTTCTTCTATATAATAGAAAGTCACAAAAAATGAAATTGCCCTCATTATCATGTTTTAGAAGAACAAATTGAATATTTCCGTGTGTACGCTGTGATTACTATGATTATCTAGATTGACTGAGTTTTGCACAAATGGTTTATAGCATCCTGTCTTTTGCTTTAAGGCTACATTCTGTAAGGGGCTGACCAATTATCGGCATGGATGATTATCAGATGTGATTTTACCCATCATTACAATAAGTTAATTCAAAACTGCTGTACTTTGGCCCTGATGCAGACACCGTTCTCCATCTGTAGTCACCAAACAGTGAGTATTGTCTTGCCCTTTCTGATTGGTTCCATGAGGAAAAGCCTTTCAACACTGGAGGATAAATGTTTCAAGATTCTCTTTTAATTTTACATGTGTGAAACATAAATAAAGAAAATCATTTCAACAAAGTTTTGCGTTGGAGTTTGCGTGATTTTTAATTTTCACACAAAAGATAAATCCATATATCACCTACTGGTGCCTTTGATTACTAATAACTGGTATTCGTCATGAAAAAACATATGATTTGAACTCTAATGTGTGTGACAAAAAATATAATTGCAACGAGAAAATTAAGCAGCTACAGCACAGAGTCATCATTTCCAGTTTCTGTACAGAATAGAAATGGAAATTAGGCCTTAAATTTGTCAAGAGTAACCAGAAAAAATAACTATTAACCCAGATGTGTTAACAAAGCTGTTTGTTGTTGTATCTGACTCTAAAATAAATGCATCAAAGATAAAAGTTTTCGGGTGTAAACAAGTACAGGCTTACTCTTAGTTAAAGAGACTTGTCAGAGCAAAGCAAAGATGGTTTATAAAACTGTTATCACTTTAGTAATTAAAATCACTGCTAAAGTTAAATGCAAAACCTTGGTAGTAATACTTCAATCATCACCAGGGAGCAATAGATGGGGTTGGCAAAACAACAGGACAGGAAAGGAGTAGAAAAGTGGAGATGTTACCACCAGAGAGGGAGGGAGAAAAAAAACACTAAAGGATGAGATGGTACAGAGAGACAGGGGCAAAACAAACCATCCCAATATAAACCTGACACAGGTGATGCAGGTCATGTCGTGAGAGATGCTAGCAGCAGAGGAACGGTCAGCACAGAGTTTAAGCCTGGAGGGAGGTGGGGGAGAGGGGTGTGGAGCAGCAGGATGTGGAAAGAGGAAGTTATCTTAGTGCATCCCTGCACCTGAGTCAACAGCAGCGCTTGCAAACAAAGTGCCCCCTTGAAGGAGAGACAGCAGACAATGTGCTGCGAGGGAGTGAGGGATGGGGGTAAGAAATGTTCAGCAAGAATGTGACAGACAAACACCAGCTCACTGTGCACTGTGTCTGCATCTCAGGCCAACATGGGAGACAGACCAGCAAAACAATACACTATAGTTCAACGCAAACCTGTGATAGTCTGCCGAAAGGGGTTAAGAGACGAGAAACATAGTTTTATTACAATATAACAAAAACAAAAATCCTCCTTCAAAAACTCCTAATAACACAGTGACAACAATATAAACAACATGAGCTCAAGTCAAAGAGCATTTGCTGCATCATATACTGTCCTTTTCACACGATCAGACTATTTTTATCTGTTTCACAAGAGAAAACCGACTTCCCTCTGTTTCTTTCTTTGTGCACTGAGCACACAAACACAAACACCCCTTGCAAGGTGTGACCAATTCACAGAATGAGAGTGGACCTCCGCCCAGATTGTTGCATCAATGTTCTGTAAATTTCAACAACACCAAACCGACCAGTTCTGTTAGCACACAATAGGTTAGAAACACACAGACACAGAGGCTGAAATAAAACTCAAGGCAGATTAAGGCCTAAACTAATGACTATTTTTAGAACTGACTGAACTGTTTACAATACATGGATCTCTTAATTAACCAACAAACTAGCAACTAGCTTTTCACATTGCTTGTTTTGTTGAGACTTTCTCTGACTTCTTTTCGATCAATTCTTTTAGGAAAACCAAGCAACCTATGTATATATTATATAGCATTTAAATGATTTTAACTCAGCTCCACACAACATAGTATGCTCAGATAGTGGTACAAATAAATGTTGTAAAGCTAAAGCGTAGAAACCACACACAAATTCCAACCCATGATGTCAAATTAGCATGATGAAAAGAAGGTGTATGCAAAAGTGAACAATAAGTTCCCCTTTCTTAAAGCAGCATCTTCCTGAAAGTGAAACTTAATCTATGTTAATGAGGCTAAACTATACCATCCTACATAGAATAAGGGTCCTCACATTACTGCCCGGTTGGATTTCAGCCAGTGATTAATAGACGCCTTGTGACAAACACAATTGTGTCTCTGAGACGAGGATGTCAGCAGCATGTCGGTTATGTGGCGTCTCTTCCAGTGGAAGAGGTTGGATCTAGGTCAATGGCTCCATTTCCCGGGAGTTGATCTCTTGTGCGGACCCGAGCCGGGGGTTATTGTTTGGGGCTCTGAGTGGCTACAGTGAATAGAGCCTCGCCTTTCAGTGCATTAGTGACCTGCATAAGCTCCACACGACCGGCCGACATCTGAGTGCAGGCCTGAGGGTAGACGACAAAGACCACCTGACCACGCTTGCACACATTCACATGCCTAAAACCTAATGCACCACGGGACTACGTCAAAAAACACACAGTCTGATATAAACCTTATCCAGCACTCAGCACAGGTTCTTTATACCCAAAGAACAAACAAAAAGAAAAAAAATCCAGCTTTGCCCGTGAGCCTTCATCCTCGTTTTTGTCACTCCCACACATGCATTTTCACATACATGCTTGCACACACTTCCAAATGCACACGCAGGCTTTTGAGGCCGCCTTGTAATATCCCACCGCATCGCTTCCAGGTCAACAAGCAGCAACGTGAAGTGTGACTATGTGATGAGCACTGAGTCGCCAAAAGCCAGGTCGGCAGCGGCAACCATCTATGTGGGGGGTTGAAGGGAAAGATGGGAGTCAAGGAAGACGCAGGAGCAGAGACAACGGCTGACTGACCCGTTTCCTCTGCTGTAATTACACAGCCAAGTGGATGTAAAGTTACACAGACAACCCACGCCGAAAAGTAGGAAGCGTAAAGATTTCCGAGCAGTGACAAAAAATAAAAGGAGATCCCAGGAAGGCTAAATCTCCCCAGTGCAAACAAAGCATAAATACAATCTTTGAAGACAGTCTTTGCACCTCTGCAGTAATTCCTCTCTTAAATCCCTACTCAGCACTTCACACACACATATATTTCCACTCTCTGTCTCTGAAGTCTTTTACAGCAGTTTCCTGTTCAAGTAGCACATCTTGTCTCGGAGCATGTTTCCCTTTCCCATCAAAACCACACGTCCATATTGTACTTCTTAGCAATGACAAAATATCATCTTGCTTGCACTCTACCAGCATCCTGTGTATGTTGATTACTCATGCAAAATGATAAATATTCATCTTTCTTTTTTCATCCTCCCAGAAAGAAATATGAAGATCAAACCTTCTGTATGTGAAATAAGATGTAGATGCTTGTACACACAAACACACACACGCATTTTGCCATCATCAGCTGGCAGCCAGAGCTGATGTGTGGGCTGGAACGCAACGTTGATCAGAGATAATGGGCAGACATGACAGGGATGGCAACGCTGTCACAGGGAAGGGGATATGATGGAGCAAGAAAAGGAAAGAAAAGAGGGAGACAAAGAGACAAAATAGCACGACAGAAAGACGGAGCAAAGGAAGGAAGGAAGGAAGGGAGGAGGAAACTCCCAATTCATCAGCAGACACAGAACAGACAAAAGGGAGGAAATGAATGAGAGCACATGCCAGCTCATGTCAGCTCTGAGACACTCCTCCCCCGTCTGGACCACTTCACAAATTAGAGGCATCCCTTCTGCTTCTCCTTCTCCCTTTTTTTGCATCTTGTTTTTTTTTCTTCTCAACAGAGGGTTGATGTTGAGGAGTCTTGCACAATGTTCTTCACCTGATGCTCTGCGCTCTCCTGCTGACAGCTGTTCTAGTCCTGCTCAACCAGACCAGCGGCATTACAAACGGATGCACATAAGCAAACACGTCAGTCTCACATAATGTTCACACCGAGTCATTCGCCTGCTCCCGTGTTACACAATTTCCAGAAAAATTCCAAAAGCTCACTCCATCCCAGTGGTTTACAAACTATTTGACTTTAAAATGAAAGAAAGTCTATTTGTGACCCATTTTCACGACATGGTTTACGACCAGCTGAACAAAATAGCATTTTGTTTCAGCAGTTTTCCCCTTATATAGACCTGAAATTAAATTATCCAAAAAGTCAATCAGAAGAAGCAAAGTGCATTTAGAGTAGCATAAAAGTTATTTTTTCTGTGTGTAACTCCCTTTGAAGACGGGGGATCCTGACCCCAAGCTTAGGGAGTACAGCCATATTTTATAATCTACACTGCAAAGGGATTCCCTCTGCTAATGCATGCAACCATGACAGAACCAGCACCTTAATCAGTCAAACAAACATTTTCTCCACCATCACTCCCAGTTTTGCCCTGGTTTTCCCCAAAGCAGACTTCTAGTGGGCTGCAAGTGACAGCGGCAGAGAACTGGGAGATGGAGAGGCAGGAACTCACACACAGACAGGGAAACCACAGGCGCACAGTCAAACACAAACATTTAAACAGCTTGATTGCATGCGGGGAGATGGGCACCGGGGGCTGCATAAGCCTCGTATTTGCTTAACAGCAGAAATAAGTGGACCACAGAGGAAGACGGATGAAGCGTTAAAGAAGCAACATTTAGAAAATGAGAGAGGCAGACAGGCAAAGATGAGACAGAGAGAAAGAGAGATCACCCCTTTCACTTTAATTGCATCATCACTTTATCATGCCTGCCGCACGCACATCAAATTACATCTTACGGAGCGTATCTGTAATCATTTCTTTGTCTGCTCTGCCACAAGATCAGAAGAGTCTTGTAGTGGACAATGATGAGAGAGTAGCTGCTGGAAGATCGAGATTTCTGTTGTTATTGGTGTTGGTGAAGTAGAAGATTGTTATCATTATTATTATGAATATTTACATTTATATAATGCACTATTTAATACATGCAGTGCATTATGAGCTTTACATGAACAGGTCAAAGGATAAGTATGACCTGGTGATTCGTATTTATAGTAGAGACTAAAATGAGGTTGCAGAATATCTACCAATGTATTAACTTGTGTGAGTATTACTGTAATTACACTATGGGGGGCAGCAAGCTGTCACAAGGACCCATCTATCATTTGAGAACAAAAATCCATTAAACTTCTAACTTTAAAGCTCAGCATTGATTTTTGTTTGAGGTTATGAACGGAGTTACTCACGTTGTAGTCTTGGTTAAACGCATGAATGTATATTTAGAGACTCCAGAGTGTTTGTTTATGCAAGGCTGGGTGTATGTAAAAGAGAATACCTACATCTGCCTTAAAGGTGAGCCATGCCAGCATTGTATCAATCTGGGTCAGTATGTACACACACATACACCCACAAGGCTCACTTAGCCCAGTCCCATCCCCCCCTTCACGCTCACACACTATATTAGCTTACTGTACCCAGACCACATGGTTGTGTGGATGTACACACAGGCATGTTTGTCCCTCAACGCACGCTTGCTCACATCGTAAATGGGCACACATATACACAAAAACCTGGATAAGCAGTGTGTAACAGTATATGAGATAATGGCTCCCCCCCTCTCTGCCTCTTTACTGCCTCAGGCTTTCGCAAAGTCTTTGTCAATTTTGAAATAAAAAAAAAAAACAGTGTGCGAGGGTACACACACATGCACACACACAGACATCAGTTTTTATCTGCCACTATAAACCCTTTCACGGATCACTTCCTCAAAATACCCTGCCAATATTCAACTTCCTCATGGCAGCAACTGAAGCAGGGAATTGTGGCAAGGGAGGAGATAACGCAAAAGAAAATAAGAAAGAGAGAGAGATAGACAGAGAGCAAGTTTATCAGTCTTACTCTTTTAAAAAACACATCAAATGCTACTAGTAAAGATGAACAGAGTAAACACCGTGCTAATGCTTGCTGATAAGGCCAGAGAGAATTTCTGATTTTTGTGTCCGTTTTGCAGTTATAGAGAGAGAAAAATGTCCTGTGACTTATCTCATTTTAAAGTTCCAAAGAGGTTCTGTGGAAGATCTGAGTGTATCACAGGAATCTACACGGTTTAGAACAGGAATATCCTATCTGTCAAAACCCTGAATATGATATGCCACAACAACATTAAACTATATACTATCAATCAGAGTCCCTTGATTAAAAAAACAAAACTAAAGGATTCCTCATTTGATCTGTACTGGATTCATGACTAATCCAGTTTAAGATACTCCAGAACAATCTGCATTGTACCTGTTAAATTTTTCTCAATGAGCAAAACCAAACGCCAAAAAGAGACAGTTTTTCTTCTCTAGTGAAGAAGAAAGAAAGTGAGGGAAGAGAAAGGACACCGGAGACTCTCTGCCCCTTGATCTGCCATAACTCACTGGATGTGTGGATGCCTGAAGATGACCCTCTGCACAGCTGAGACCCAACACCTGCTCTAACACACATACAGTTGAGTGACAGATGGTAAATATGTCCACTGTGCACATTTACAGACTCTCCTTCTTTGTTTACTGCATTTCAGTTTCTTTGCAACTTGTCCCTCTCTGTCTTCTCGGCTACTGTTGCTCTCTGCCAAGTCTTCAATACCACTCTGCCTTTTACTGCTGCTCCCTCATGACTTTCAGTAAGTCTCCCTCTTTGTCAGAATAAGTCCCCCTCTATTCTCTTGAGCTGTTTCTCCTCTCCTCTATTATTTCCTCACAACACAGAGCGCACACACAAAGTAGGCTAATGTCTTTATCAGACCATAATCCGTTAGTGAGTGATCCCTCTTTCTTCATTTTGCTTTGTGCACCTTTGATGACGGAACCAGAAATTTTGACTTGTACTACCTTTCTTCAGAGTACAGCAGCTCTCTGATGAGCTTTTAACAGTAATTACTGTGAGTATCGTTTTTTTTTAATTTCACAGTGAGAGTAATCTCATTTTATCTCATGTAATTTCATATCTCTGTATTATCTTATGTAAAAGCACACAATCAAACACATGCCCTGCTACAGCAGGCATCCCTACGTTTGCCCTTTGAGCTGTGCCGTTTGTAGTGGAGGGGAAATATCAGGTGCAGCAGTCCAGAGAGCTGTTAAGGTATTTTCTTATCAACAAATTACCTCGGGTAGGAAACTAGGTAATGTCCCAGCTGAGGGCATTAATGATTGATAAACTCCCTTCATCAACTAATACACACAATGGCCCATGAAGGATGCTGCCAGTATCTTATTGAAACATTTGTAAGGCCTTTTTTTAAAAGCAATTTTCTTTTTATTTGTCTAAATTTGCATGAG